>NC_088224.1:69138809-69331309 GCF_036934945.1 Oncorhynchus masou masou | reverse complement strand
GCCCAGGGCTACTAACTTTAAACGCCGTGTCGCTAGCGTAGTGTTGGCTCCCCTGTTCCATCTACTGCTGCCCCCTGGACACTATGATCACTTGGCTACATAGCTGATGCCTGCTGGACTGTCCGTTAATCACGGTACTCCATTCTGTTTGTTTATGTTTTTATCTGTCGGCCCCAGCCGCACTCAGGCTCTGTGTGTAGTTAATCCGACCCTCTCTGCCTAGTCAACACCATTTTACTTGCTGTTGTTGTGTTAGCTGATTAGCTGTTGTTGTCTCACCTACTGTTTTAGCTAGCTCTCCCAATCAACACCTGCGATTACTGTATGCCTCGCTGTATTTCTCTCAAATGTCAATATGCCTTGTATACTGTTGTTCAGGTTAGTTATCATTGTTTTAGTTTACAATGGAGCCCCTAGTTCCACTCTTCATACCTCTGATGCCTCCTTTGTCCCACCTCCCACACATGCGGTGACCTCACCCATTACAACCAGCATGTCCAGAGATACAACCTCTCTTATCATCACCCAGTGCCTGGGCTTACCTCCGCTGTACCCGCACCCCACCATACCCCTGTGTGCCCTGAATATATTCTACCACGCCCAGAAATCTGCTCCTTTTATTCTTTGTTCCCAACGCTCTAGGCGACCAGTTTTGATAGCCTTTAGCCGCACCCTCATCCTTCTCCTCCTCTGTTCCGCGGGTGATGTGGAGGTAAACCCAGGCCCTGCATGTCCCCAGGCACCCTCATTTGTTGACTTCTGTGATCGAAAAAGCCTTGGTTTCATGTATGTCATCATCAGAAACCTCCTCCCTAAGTTTGCGATCAATTCATTTGTGAATTGATCGCCCCCATCTAGCTTCAGCATTTGTTCTGTTAGGTGACCTAAACTGGGATATGCTTAACACCCCGGCAGTCCTACAATCTAAGCTAGATGCCCTCAATCTCACACAAATCATCAAGGAACCCACCAGGTACAACCCTAAATCTGTAAACAAGGGCACCCTCATAGACGTTATCCTGACCAACTGAGACCAGCTTTTTCAAGAGAGGAAGGGATAGAGTCTAAAGAGAGGGAGTGATAGAGTGTAAAGAGAGGGAGTGATAGTGTAAAGAGAGGGAGTGATAGAGTATATAGAGAGCGAGTGATAGAGTATATAGAGAGGGAGTGATAGAGTATATAGAGAGGGAGTGAGAGTATATAGAGAGGGAGTGATAGAGTATATAGAGAGGGAGTGATAGAGTATATAGAGAGGGAGTGATAGAGTATATAGAGAGGAAGTGATAGAGTATATAGAGAGGGAGTGATAGAGTATATAGAGAGGGAGTGATAGAGTATATAGAGAGGGAGTGATAGAGTATAGAGAGGGAGTGATAGAGTATAAAGAGAGGGAGTGATAGAGTATATAGAGAGGGAGTGATAGAGTCTAAAGAGAGGGAGTGATAGAGTGTAAAGAGAGTGAGTGATAGAGATATAGAGAGGGAGTGATAGAGTATATAGAGAGGGAGTTTTAGAGTATATAGAGAGGGAGTGATAGAGTGTAAAGAGAGGGAGTGATAGAGTATATAGAGAGGGAGTGATAGAGTTTCTAGAGAGGGAGTGATAGAGTATATAGAGAGGGAGTGATAGAGTATATAGAGAGGGAGTGTTAGAGTATATAGAGAGGGAGTGATAGAGTATATAGAGAGGGAGTGATAGAGTATATAGAGAGGGTGAAACCCCAGAGGAGCTGAGGCAGGTTAGAGGGAGAGACAAACAGAGCCCTCAAGGTCATCACTAAACCCAGCCAACCAGCCAGCTGTCACCTTAGAGTCAGCCATCATCCCTATCAACCACACTGTAGGGAGCAACACCCATAGCAACACCCACACGACTCACATCAACACCAGCACTACTCACACCATTACCCACACCACTCACACCATTACCCACACCACTCACACCATTACCCATACCACTCACACCATTACCCATACCACTCACACCAACACCCACCCCACTCACACCAACACCCACACCACTCACACCAACACCCATTGCAACTCCCACAGCAACACCCACACCACTCACAGCAACACCCACAGCAGCACCAACACCCACAGAAACACCCATAGCAACACCCACACCAATACTCACACCAATACCCACACCAACACCCACAGCAACACCCACATCAAAACCCACACCACTCACAGCAACACCCACAGCAAAACCCACACCACTCACAGCGAAACACACAGCAACACCCACACCAACACCCACAGAAACACCCACACCACTCACAGAAACACCCACACCAACACCCGATGTCAACTTTATTTATGTTAATTTGCATTACTGGGTGCTGGCAGTCCATTTTCCCCACCGACGGACACTGAAGCATTATCTTCTTTTTAAAACCTCCATTACCCATGTTTTATTTCTTTTCAAAGTTCTGTTCAAAAGCAGTGAAGGTAATTGAAAATATCTTGTTGTTTGACAAGCTGTAAACCCAGTCAGAGCCATTATCAAAGCCGTTAAGAATCATGGTTTCCAATGTAGTTGCTGATAAAGTCACCTGGTTGTGAGGGAGCACAGCTTTGGTGATGCAGAACAGGGGCAACATGCGAAGCCAGTGACTCTGTTAACGTGACACCAGAGACCCCCTTCTGCAGAGAAAATCCCCCACTGAGACATAATTGCAACCACACACAGCCTGCCTAACACATTTATCTGATTCGAGATGAAGCTACTTTGGCACACTTTGAAATGCATTTCTATTTCAAAGTTTTTTGTTTAAATTAGTCTGTCTGGCAAAACAATGACTGGGGTTGGGATAATTTCGTTGTACATTGGTGAAGAGAGAGGGGGGTCTGATTGGACACTAGATGGACATATACTGTAGTTCCTAGAACCAATCAGCTGCTGATAATGCTTGATTAACAGGAAGTGATTCAGGTGATAGTTGGATTGGATCTATTTGGACCCTGACAGTGAACCTGTGAGACAGTACCTGGAGGCTGCTGTAACTATGGTCTCTACTGACTAAACTCCATAACATGTATGTGACCAAGCCTTTGTGAGAAATGACTCACCTATAGCCTCTAGAGAGCCCCAACCACCAACCACTATTGGAAGAGTCTATAGGTACACGAGTGAGTCTGTGAGCCTCTTTGGGTCTATTTTGAATTGTCCGTCTGCATGGTTAGAGAGCAGCAGCTGTGTGTGGGTGCTGGGTGTTGCTGCATCAGTTAACATTGCCCCTGGCCTTCTGGGACTGAGTCACTGGGAGTTGGGGGACTGGGCTTACTTTACCTCCCTAAGCCCCTCTTAACCCTCTGTATCCACTGTCATACATGTACCTCCCACAAACCAGTGAGCTCGATGGTTTCAGCTGCAATCTTCCATCCTCCAGGCTCAGCATGTCACACCAGGATTAGTAGACGAGCTCTGGTGCTGAATGAAACAACACAGAGGCTGTGTCCCAAAACGGCACCCTATTCCCTACATAGTGCACTACTTTTGACCAAGGGCCCAGGTCAAAAGTAGTGTACTATGTACGGAATAGGGTGCCATTTAGGATGTAACCAGAGGATGTCGACATACAACTGCAACAGGTGCTATGTGAGAAACGTGATGTGCCTAGGGGATGTTTCCAGGCATTATATCCCCTAGCATCTGATTCCCCTGATAGTTGTGTCAGCTGTAGCTCCTGGTTTTCATCTGTTCCTAAGTGCTAGCATAACAGGTAATATATTCTTATAGTACAAAGTGATTTTCTCCTCTGATGTCGTGCAGTGTGTCGAGTCCTCCTTTAATTGACCTTGAAACGCCTTTGCACCTTGGATCTGCTGTTGAAAAGCCCATCTCTGCTGCAGTAGAACCCCTCTCTGCTTCAGTAGAACCCCGCTCTGCTTCAGTAGAGCCCCTCTCTGCTGCAGTAGAACCCCTCTCTTCTGCAGTAGAATCCCTCTCTGCTTCAGTAGAACTCCTCTCTGCTGCAGTAGAACCCCTCTCTGCTGCAGTAGAACCCCTTTCTGCTGCAGTAGAACCCCTCTCTGCTGCAGTAGAACCCCTCTCTGCTGCAGTAGAACCCCTCTTCTGCTTCAGTAGAACCCCTCTCTGCTGCAGTAGAACCCCTCTCTGCTTCAGTAGAACCCCTCTCTGCTTCAGTAGAACCCCACTATGCTGCAGTAGAACCCCTCTCTGCTGCAGTAGAACCCCTCTCTGCTTCAGTAGAACCCCTCTCTGCTGCAGTAGAACCCCTCTCTGCTGCAGTAGAACATGCTCTTGTTTTAAATGCAATGTGGAGTGATGGTGAGCTGTGGGTCAGACTCCTACCGTACCGCACAATGAATTATTTAGACCAGGTAGACTTTTAAAGAAGCAGAACTGACTGAAACCATAGAAACCATTACTCCTCCTACTGTATAAATAACATAAATATCCTCAAGCTCCCGCAGAGCCTTGTCAGACCAGTGGGGCTTTCTCCCAATTTAACCCTTTAATCTTCAACCCAGTAAAGCAAGCAGCAATCCGGGAATCATTAACTGACTGAAGTTACAGTAGAGAATATGCAGTGTATCAGATAGTGGTAGCTACTTGACTCATCTGCAGTGAATCAGATAGTGGTATCTACTTCATGCATCTACAGTGAATAAGATAGTGGTATCTACTTGACCCATCTGCAGTGAATCAGATAGTGGTATCTACTTGACCCATCTGCAGTGAATCAGATAGTGGTATCTACTTGACCCATCTGCAGTGAATCAGATAGTGGTAGCTACTTGACCCATCTGCAGTGAATCAGATAGTGGTATCTACTTGACCCATCTACAGTGAATCAGATAGTGGTATCTACTTGATTCATCTGCAGTGAATCAGATAGTGGTAGCAACTTGACCCATCTGCAGTGAATCAGATAGTGGTAGCAACTTGACCCATCTACAGTGAATCAGATAGTGGTAGCTACTTGACTCATCTGCAGTGAATTAGATAGTGGTAGCTACTTGACCCATCTACAGTGAATCAGATAGTGGTAGCTACTTGACCCATCTACAGTGAATCAGATAGTGGTAGCTACTTGACCCATCTACAGTGAATCAGATAGTGGTATCTACTTGACTCATCTACAGTGAATCAGATAGTGGTAGCTACTTAACCCATCTGCAGTGAATCAGATAGTGGTAGCTACTTGACTCATCAACAGTGAATCAGATAGTTGTAGCTAATTGACTCATCTACAGCGAATCAGATAGTGGTAGCTACTTGACCCATCTACAGTGAATCAGATAGTGGTATCTACTTGACTCATCTACAGTGAATCAGATAGTGGTAGCTACTTGACCCATCTGCAGTGAATCAGATAGTGGTATCTACTTGACCCATCTGCAGTGAATCAGATAGTGGTATCTACTTGACCCATCTGCAGTGAATCAGATAGTGGTAGCTACTTGACCCATCTGCAGTGAATCAGATAGTGGTATCTACTTGACCCATCTACAGTGAATCAGATAGTGGTATCTACTTGATTCATCTGCAGTGAATCAGATAGTGGTAGCAACTTGACCCATCTGCAGTGAATCAGATAGTGGTAGCAACTTGACCCATCTACAGTGAATCAGATAGTGGTAGCTACTTGACTCATCTGCAGTGAATTAGATAGTGGTAGCTACTTGACCCATCTACAGTGAATCAGATAGTGGTAGCTACTTGACCCATCTACAGTGAATCAGATAGTGGTAGCTACTTGACCCATCTACAGTGAATCAGATAGTGGTATCTACTTGACTCATCTACAGTGAATCAGATAGTGGTAGCTACTTAACCCATCTGCAGTGAATCAGATAGTGGTAGCTACTTGACTCATCAACAGTGAATCAGATAGTTGTAGCTAATTGACTCATCTACAGCGAATCAGATAGTGGTAGCTACTTGACCCATCTACAGTGAATCAGATAGTGGTATCTACTTGACTCATCTACAGTGAATCAGATAGTGGTAGCTACTTGACCCATCTACAGTGAATCAGATAGTGGTAGCTACTTGACCCATCTACAGTGAATAAGATAGTGGTATCTACTTGACTCATCTGCAGTGCATCAGATAGTGGTAGCTACTTGACTCATCTGCAGTGAATCAGATAGTGGTAGCTACTTGACTCATCTACAGTGAATCAGATAGTTGTAGCTAATTGACTCATCTACAGCGAATCAGATAGTGGTAGCTACTTGACCCATCTACAGTGAATCAGATAGTGGTATCTACTTGACTCATCTACAGTGAATCAGATAGTTGTAGCTAATTGACTCATCTGCATTGAATCAGATAGTGGTAGCTACTTGACTCATCGTGATCCGATACTGGTGTTGCATTACAGCTGTGCAAAGTATTGGCAATTGCGGATACATTTAACATTAGCAAAACAAATAAATCAGCTTATCAAAACACTTTGCGGCATGCTAACACACAGCCACGCCAACAAGCAGAGGCCTGGAGTAATTCATCTGATTTTGGGTTGGTTACAAATGGCCGATCCTGAAATAACCCTTGTCATTCCTGACACCGTGCTAATTTCCTCTCCTCTCTGACATTCACGCTAGCTACTGCTGCTGATGAATATAGGACACCCTGGGGGACAGGACAGGGAGGGAGATGGAAGAACAGGGCCCAAGCCTCAGCCCTCCACCACCCACCTAGCCAGCCACTACCCCAGTAGCCCATCTGCCCCGGCTAGAAATTAAAGCCAAAGCTGATATCTAATATTATTTTCACTTTCCAATCTAGAGGAGAGAGGAGAGAATGAGAGGAGGAGAGGAATAGATTCCCAGCATATTGACCCGAACCCTCAGTCGTAGTGGAATATAACACACTCCACTAAGTGTGTGTCCACTGTGCCTGTCTAACGCACAAGGCCAGAGCCTGCAGACACTCTACCTAATAGAAAGAAGCAGGTTTATGATCAGGAACCGTTGTAGTTCACAGGCAGAGAATCCAATACTGCAATATATACTGGATGTGTACAGCAGTATACTGGATGAGTGGATGGGTACAGCAGTATACTGGATGAGTGGATGGGTACAGCAGTATACTGGATGAGTGGATGGGTACAGCAGTATACTGGATGAGTGGATGGGTACAGCAGTATACTGGATGAGTGGATGTGTACAGCAGTATACTGGATGAGTGGATGGTACAGCAGTATACTGGATGAGTGGCTGGGTACAGCAGTATACTGGATGAGTGGATGGGTACAGCAGTATACTGGATGAGTGGATGGGTACAGCAGTATACTGGATGAGTGGATGGGTACAGCAGTATACTGGATGAGTGGCTGGGTACAGCAGTATACTGGATGAGTGGATGGGTACAGCAGTATACTGGATGAGTGGCTGGGTACAGCAGTATACTGGATGAGTGGATGGGTACAGCAATATACTGGATGAGTGGATGGGTACAGCAGTATACTGGATGAGTGGATGAGTACAGCAGTATACTGGATGAGTGGCTGGGTACAGCAGTATACTGGATGAGTGGATGGGTACAGCAGTATACTGGATGAGTGGCTGGGTACAGCAGTATACTGGATGAGTGTATGGGTACAGCAGTATACTGGATGAGTGGCTGGGTACAGCAGTATACTGGATGAGTGGATGGGTACAGCAGTATACTGGATGAGTGGCTGGGTACAGCAATATATACTGGATGTGTACAGCAGTATACTGGATGAGTGGATGGGTACAGCAGTATACTGGATGAGTGGATGGGTACAGCAGTATACTGGATGAGTGGCTGGGTACAGCAGTATACTGGATGAGTGGATGGGTACAGCAGTATACTGGATGAGTGGATGGGTACAGCAGTATACTGGATGAGTGGATGGGTACAGCAGTATACTGGATGAGTGGCTGGGTACAGCACTATACTGGATGAGTGTATGGGTACAGCAGTATACTGGATGAGTGGCTGGGTACAGCAGTATACTGGATGAGTGGATGGGTACAGCAGTATACTGGATGAGTGGCTGGGTACAGCAATATATACTGGATGTGTACAGCAGTATACTGGATGAGTGGATGGGTACAGCAGTATACTGGATGAGTGGATGGGTACAGCAGTATACTGGATGAGTGGATGGTACAGCAATATATACTGGATGGGTACAGCAGCATACTGGATGAGTGGCTGGGTACAGCAGTATACTGGATGAGTGGATGGGTACAGCAGTATACTGGATGAGTGGATGGGTACAGCAGTATACTGGATGAGTGGATGTGTACAGCAGTATACTGGATGAGTGGATGGGCACAGCAGTATATTGGATGAGTGTATGGGTACAGCAGTATACTGGATGGGCACAGCAGTATACTGGATGAGTGGATGGGCACAGCAGTATACTGGATAGGCACAGCAGTATACTGGATGAGTGGATGGGCACAGCAGTATATTGGATGAGTGTATGGGTACAGCAGTATACTGGATGGGCACAGCAGTATACTGGATGAGTGGATGGGCACAGCAGTATACTGGATGTGTACAGCAGTATACTGGATGAGTGGATGGGCACAGCAGTATATTGGATGAGTGTATGGGTACAGCAGTATACTGGATGGGTACAGCAGTATACTGGATGAGTGGATGGGTACAGCAGTATACTGGATGAGTGGATGGGTACAGCAGTATACTGGATGAGTGGATGGGCACAGCAGTATACTGGATGAGTGGATGGGCACAGCAGTATACTGGCTGAGTGGATGGGTACAGCAGTATAGTGGATGAGTGGCTGGGTACAGCAATATATACTGGATGGGTACAGCAATATACTGGATGAGTGGATGGGTACAGCAGTATACTGGATGAGTGGATGGGTACAGCAGTATACTGGATGAGTGGATGGGTACAGCAGTATACTGGATGAGTGGCTGGGTACAGCAATATATACTGGATGGGTACAGCAGTATACTGGATGAGTGGCTGGGTACAGCAGTATACTGGATGAGTGGATGGGTGCAGCAGTATACTGGATGAGTGGATGTGTACAGCAGTATACTGGATGAGTGGATGGGCACAGCAGTATACTGGATGAGTGAATGGGTACAGCAGTATACTGGATGAGTGGCTGGGTACAGCAATATATACTGGATGGGTACAGCAGTATACTGGATGAGTGGCTGGGTACAGCAGTATACTGGATGAGTGGATGGGTGCAGCAGTATACTGGATGAGTGGATGTGTACAGCAGTATACTGGATGAGTGGATGGGCACAGCAGTATATTGGATGAGTGTATGGGTACAGCAGTATACTGGATGGGCACAGCAGTATACTGGATGAGTGGATGGGTACAGCAGTATACTGGATGAGTGGATGGGCACAGCAGTATACTGGATGAGTGGATGGGCACAGCAGTATACTGGATGGGTACAGCAGTATACTGGATGGGTACAGCAGTATACTGTGTGAGTGGATGGGTACAGCAGTATACTGGATGAGTGGATGGGTACAGCAGTATACTGGATGAGTGGATGGGTACAGCAGTATACTGTGTGAGTGGATGGGTACAGCAGTATACTGGATGAGTGGATGGGCACAGCAGTATACTGGATGAGTGGATGGGCACAGCAGTATACTGGATGAGTGGATGGGTACAGCAGTATAGTGGATGAGTGGCTGGGTACAGCAATATATACTGGATGGGTACAGCAGTATACTGGATGAGTGGATGGGTACAGCAGTATATGGATGAGTGGATGGGTACAGCAGTATACTGGATGAGTGGATGGGTACAGCAGTATACTGGATGAGTGGCTGGGTACAGCAATATATACTGGATGGGTACAGCAGTATACTGGATGAGTGGCTGGGTACAGCAGTATACTGGATGAGTGGATGGGTACAGCAGTATACTGGATGAGTGGCTGGGTACAGCAGTATACTGGATGAGTGGATGGGTACAGCAGTATACTGGATGAGTGGCTGGGTACAGCAGTATACTGGATGAGTGGATGGGTACAGCAGTATACTGGATGAGTGGATGGGTACAGCAGTATACTGGATGAGTGGATGGTTACAGCAGTATACTGGATGAGTGGATGGGTACAGCAGTATACTGGATGAGTGGCTGGGTACAGCAGTATACTGGATGAGTGTATGGGTACAGCAGTATACTGGATGAGTGGCTGGGTACAGCAGTATACTGGATGAGTGGATGGGTACAGCAGTATACTGGATGAGTGGCTGGGTACAGCAGTATACTGGATGAGTGGATGGGTACAGCAGTATACTGGATGAGTGGATGGTACAGCAGTATACTGGATGAGTGGAT
This sequence comes from Oncorhynchus masou masou, assembly GCF_036934945.1. Lineage (NCBI taxonomy): Eukaryota > Metazoa > Chordata > Actinopteri > Salmoniformes > Salmonidae > Oncorhynchus > Oncorhynchus masou. The sequence goes on along the minus strand of NC_088224.1, from coordinate 69,321,007 downwards.
GGGTACAGCAGTATACTGGATGAGTGGATGGTACAGCAGTATACTGGATGAGTGGATGGGTACAGCAGTATACTGGATGAGTGGATGGTACAGCAGTATACTGGATGAGTGGATGGTACAGCAGTATACTGGATGAGTGGATGGTACAGCAGTATACTGGATGAGTGGATGGTACAGCAGTATACTGGATGAGTGGATGGGTACAGCAGTATACTGGATGAGTGGATGGGTACAGCAGTATACTGGATGAGTGGATGGTACAGCAGTATACTGGATGAGTGGATGGTACAGCAGTATACTGGATGAGTGGATGGTACAGCAGTATACTGGATGAGTGGATGGTACAGCAGTATACTGGATGAGTGGATGGTACAGCAGTATACTGGATGAGTGGATGGTACAGCAGTATACTGGATGAGTGGATGGGCACAGCAGTATACTGGATGAGTGGATGGTACAGCAGTATACTGGATGAGTGGATGGTATAGCAGTATACTGGATGAGTGGATGGTACAGCAGTATACTGGATGAGTGGATGGTACAGCAGTATACTGGATGAGTGGATGGTACAGCAGTATACTGGATTAGTGGATGGGTACAGCAGTATACTGGATGAGTGGATGGGTACAGCAGTATACTGGATGAGTGGATGGGTACAGCAGTATACTGGATGAGTGGATGGTACAGCAGTATACTGGATGAGTGGATGGTACAGCAGTATACTGGATGAGTGGATGGGTACAGCAGTATACTGGATGAGTGGATGGTACAGCAGTATACTGGATGAGTGGATGGGTACAGCAGTATACTGGATGAGTGGATGGGTACAGCAGTATACTGGATGAGTGGATGGTACAGCAGTATACTGGATGAGTGGATGGTACAGCAGTATACTGGATGAGTGGATGGTACAGCAGTATACTGGATGACTGGATGGTACAGCAGTATACTGGATGAGTGGATGGTACAGCAGTATACTGGATGAGTGGATGGTACAGCAGTATACTGGATGACTGGATGGTACAGCAGTATACTGGATGAGTGGATGGTACAGCAGTATACTGGATGAGTGGATGGTACAGCAGTATACTGGATGACTGGATGGTACAGCAGTATACTGGATGAGTGGATGGTACAGCAGTATACTGGATGAGTGGATGGTACAGCAGTATACTGGATGACTGGATGGTACAGCAGTATACTGGATGACTGGATGGTACAGCAGTATACTGGATGAGTGGATGGTACAGCAGTATACTGGATGAGTGGATGGTACAGCAGTATACTGGATGAGTGGATGGTACAGCAGTATACTGGATGACTGGATGGTACAGCAGTATACTGGATGAGTGGATGGTACAGCAGTATACTGGATGACTGGATGGTACAGCAGTATACTGGATGAGTGGATGGTACAGCAGTATACTGGATGACTGGATGGCTCCGGAGTGGGAGATGTATTCTATCTCTTGCTGTCCCGTTGCACCATTCCACTCCGGCACTGCTTCAGCATCCCAATGTCTGTACCAGAACAAGTACACACTGTGTCGTGCCAAAACAGGCCCTTTTCTTTACAATTATCCTTGGCATCCACGAGGAAGGGTTTTAGGGGACAGACACAGCTGACACAATGACTGCTACGAGGGTGGACCTGGCGGCTAATTGATGACAACAGATTGATTTTGTTTGTTCGTTTTTTTTGCTCAGCTTATTTTTTTGGGTCGCACATTCATTCAAGCGGGTTCGAGTCAATTGGAATAATTGTGGCTAATTCAGCTTGAAGCCAGTCTCCGAACTCAAGTTGATGCTCTGCACGTATTAGAATGCACACATGGTATAGAGTTAATAGGGATGGATAGGTTCAGATGGAGCTGTATAGGAACCAATCTCTTTATTCTTGCTCTAAGGAAAGACCCATCCTTTCTCAGACCCCTGGGACATTACACATGGAAAAAGTGCTCCAGGACTCTCTTACGTGAAATCAATTTTCCTTTAAAGAACAGTGGTACAGAGCGCATGTCAATAGAGGGCTGTGTGCAGAGAGAGCAGGAGAGAGGAAGGGAGAAATAGGGAGAGAGAGAAGAAGAGAGAAGAGAGAGTCAGAGAGACAGGGTGAGAGAGGGCCAATGTAATCAGTCTGTGAAAGAGCCCTTTCATCTCCTCCTGATGTCTTCAAAGACAATGAGCCTCACCCACTGTACTCTGTCCACATTACCACTCCACACACACACACACACACACCCAACTACATAAACATACAGCACAACACACCCAATCCTCTCTATTAAACAAACACAGAATAATGGAGAGGGGGGGCAGGGGGGCAAGAGAATAAACAGTGATGAGTCTCTCTCTTCTCTATCACTGGCATCCCCTCCTTGTGTCCTCTGTGTGGCTGAATGTCCCCACGGTGGGTACTATTGACTCCTCCCTATAGTCTGCTTCTCCCAGTGTGTGTGTGTGTGTGTGACCATGTGTATCCATCTCTGTGTGTGTGTGTGTGTGTGTGTGTGTGTGTGTGTGTGTGTGTGTGTGTGTGTGTGTGTGTGTGTGTGTGTGTGTGTGTGTGTGTGTGTGTGTGTGTGTGTGTGTGTGTGTGACCATGTGTATCCATGTGTGTGTGTGTGTGTGTGTGTGTGTGTGTGTGTGTGACCATGTATGTGTGTGTGTGTGACCATGTGTATGTGTGTGTGTGTGTGTGTGTGTGTGTGTGTGTGTGTGTGTGTGTGTGTGTGTGTGTGTGTGTGTGTGTGTGTGTGTGTGTGTGTGTGTGTGTGTGTGTGTGTGCGTGCGTGTGCGTGTGTGTGTGACCATGTGTATCCATCTGTGTGTGTGTGTATGTGTCTTGAGACGTTTATCCTTCTCTGCCTCTCTGACTGACAGGGAAGTCAAGCACATCTAAGAGGGATTGTTGTCAAGCAAACAGGGGATGGAGGAGGGCGATGGAACACAAACCCGTTTGAGGATGTAATCTGACAGCGGCAACAAATTCCATTACCGTTGTTTTGTCATTTCCCTGATTAATATTTGTGCTTGAACAAAGCCACATTAAGTCCTTGACCTTGTCCACACAGCTAGTGTTCATTACAGCAATCCCTTTATTAAGTCAGTCACACACACCGGTGACTACACATCACTTTACCTCATGTCCTTACCTAACCTTTACCGAACTAAAGCCACGATCATGTGGACTCTAATTACAGTTTTTAACAATCACTTTGGCACTAATTTCAGAACCTTGTGGTCATTTTTCAAAACTCTAGACACAAAACTCAAAATGGTCATCAGTTGTAACACAGGCTGTCCATGGTTCAAAACCTTGCATTGTGCATTCATATCTTTAACGAAACCTTGCACTTGCAGAACCATTGGTTCAAATAACTTATTTATCATGAAATACCATAGTAACATTCATTTAGATCGCCCACACACAAGATACCGATAGTTTCACTGTGTAGTTGTTCGTACAATCATTAAATATTGTAGTACAAAATATGTGATACATGTTTCATTATGCTACTACACGTAAATACATCACTGTAAAAGGACTAGTAGAGAGAATACTACAGACACAGTGGAATCATTGAACAAAATATGACATTTATTGATGAAATACAATAAAATCACAACATAGGTTTCTTTGAATCAAAGCAAAAATAATTAGCTACAAAAAAAAGAAAAAACAGTTAAAGGTCAACTGCAGTGTTCCTCACCTGGCTTAATGTAAAACATCACTGCAGTGTTCCTCACCTGGCTTAATGTAAAACATCACTGCAGTGTTCCTCACCTGGTTTACTGTAAAACATCACTGCAGTGTTCCTCACCTGACTTACTGTAAAACATCACTGCAGTGTTCCTCACCTGGCTTACTGTAAAACATCACTGCAGTGTTCCTCACCTGGCTTACTGTAAAACATCACTGCAGTAGTCCTCACCTGGCTTACTGTAAAACATCACTGCAGTGTTCCTCATCTGGCTTACTGTAAAACATCACTGCAGTGTTCCTCACCTGGCTTAATGTAAAACATCACTGCAGGTTCCTCACCCGGCTTACTGTAAAACATCACTGCAGTGTTCCTCACCTGGCTTAATGTAAAACATCACTGCAGGTTCCTCACCTGGCTTACTGTAAAACATCACTGCAGTGTTCCTCACCTGACTTACTGTAAAACATCACTGCAGTGTTCCTCACCTGACTTACTGTAAAACATCACTGCAGTGTTCCTCACCTGGCTTACTGTAAAACATCACTGCAGTGTTCCTCACCTGGCTTACTGTAAAACATCACTGCAGTGTTCCTCACCTGGCTTACTGTAAAACATCACTGCAGTGTTCCTCATCTGGCTTACTGTAAAACATCACTGCAGTGTTCCTCACCTGGCTTACTGTAAAACATCACTGCAGTGTTCCTCACCTGGCTTACTGTAAAACATCACTGCAGTGTTCCTCATCTGGCTTACTGTAAAACATCACTGCAGTGTTCCTCATCTGGCTTACTGTAAAAAGCGAAACAAAAGATTAATTACTGTACTTCTATATTTCCCTCAACCCTGTCTTGTGGATTTGGCCCCAGGTTCTCATCCACATCACAATGGATGTTTTCATTAGCCAAACATCATGGCGAATCCAGGCCTGACACTGGTCTGCTGTGATGTCATTGCATTCGTCATACATGGTCTGGATAAGGGCGCCTATCATATACCTTCCACCTCCATGTGGAGAAAAATTCCTCAATCGGGTTAAGGAAAGAAGAGTATGGGGGTAAGTACAGGGTGGTAAATTGTGGATGGGCGTGAAACCATGCTTGCACCATTTGAGCATGGTGGAACCTGACATTATCCCACACAATGACATAGGTCATGCCATCAGCTCGACAGATCTGATTTAGCCCATCAAAGACGGTTACATTCGAACAGCAAATCATGTGGCTGCCTGCAACTCAATATATAGAGTATATAGAGCTTTAAATGTTGTTCGACCAAACATTAGAACAGGCAAGATAAGTAATCTAAGCAACTTTGACTGTGGTATGATTGTTGATGCCACACATGGTGACTCCAGCATCTCAGAAACAGCTGCCTTCCAGGGATTTTTACACACTACAGTCTCTAGAGTTTACAGAGAATGGTGTGATAAACAAAACACATTCAGTGAACGTCAGTTATGTGGGAAAAAACACCTTGTTAATGAAAGAGGTAAGAGGAGAATGTCCAGACTCATTCAAGCTAACAGAAAGGCCACAAATGCTCAAATAACAGCTGTTTAAAACAGTGGTGTGCAGAAGGGCATCTCTTAACGTACAACACCGTGAATAATTCAGGCTGTTGTGGAGGCAAAAGGGGGTCCTACCCAGTACTAGATAGGTGTTCCTAATAAAGTGTGTGTGAGTGTACAGTAATGTCAAATCTGAAAACATGGTCTGGAAAAGTGGTACATGAGACCGTAGAAACAGTGTCTGATAAAAAATGATGATGAAATATTACATCCATAGATAATGTAGTCCGATTGGTTGATGTTCCATGGTAATTGGTGTCAATGGATCTCGTTATCCTGAAACTTTCATGATCTAAACATGGAATATTGTTCGTCAGTTTCCATAAAACTATGCATTAAGAGTAATGCAACAGGTACTTATCATTTTGAACAGTCGTATCAATTGATAGTTAGATCATTGTAATGAAATGAATAGACAGTCATCTCAGATGTAATGTGTGAATTGCATTTTGAAATGGTAATACTTTGATGTTAAGTTGTATCATTTTGAACAGGTGATTTTAGTTCAATGAACAAATGATCGTAGCTTTATGTGTATTGTATCCAAGCAATTGGAAAAAGTGTCAGAGTTTAGAAAAAATTGCATTTTGATCATTGGTTGTGAGTTTTGTGTCTAGCGTTTTGAAAAATGACATCAAGGTTCCGAAATTAGTGCCAAAATGATTGTGAAAAACTCTAATGGTTTAGCAACTCAACCTCCAAAAGAGGCACGTGAAAATATTGCATGTGTTGGATGGAGGGGATAAACTCCAGTTCATCAAGTCCAAATGACTTAGGTGTATTCAGCCATTAACAGCATCTGCATGCACATTACAATGCAAGTATGCATACCTTAATGAGCAGTACGGTTTGGATTTTCCTAATGTTTCTAAACATCTAAGTGGAATTATTCATCCCATTCTAGTTGTCCTGGTTGCATGTGTTTAGATAGCTGTTTATTTTGTGTTTATCTCTACGTTTCTGCTCGGGGCTCAGTGCATTTAGCGGTGCTTGTTATTGTGAGCAAAACTCTGCTTTCTTCAAGCTAAGGCTCTGTGTTTGTTGCTATGATGGATGTTATGCTGTGGGGCACAGAGTTTCTCTGTGTTTGTACGCAGTCATGTGTGTGTGTGTGTGTGTTTGTGTGTGTGTGTGTGTGTGTGTGTGTGTTCGTGAGTGTGTGTGTGTGTGTCATAATGTGTCTGAGTGTGCTTATGAGTGTGTCTGTATATGCAATTTACTGAGAGAGAGCAAGAGAGCAAATATGGATATGTATATAGAGAGTGAGGGATGATATGTATATTTGTTAGAGAAGAAGAAAGAGAGAGTGAGGGATGATGTGTATATTTGTTAGAGAAGAAGAAAGAGAAGGTGAGGGATGATATGTATATTTGTTAGAGAAGAAGAAAGAGAGAGTGAGGGATGATATGTATATTTGTTAGAGAAGAAGAAAGAGAAGGTGAGGGATGATATGTATATTTGTTAGAGAAGAAGAAAGAGAGAGTGAGGGATGATATGTATATTTGTTAGAGAAGAAGAAAGAGAGAGTGAGGAATGATATGTATATTTGTTAGAGAAGAAGAAAGAGAGAGTGAGGGATGATATGTATATTTGTTAGAGAAGAAGAAAGAGAAGGTGAGGGATGATATGTATATTTGTTAGAGAAGAAGAAAGAGAGAGTGAGGGATGATATGTATATTTGTTAGAGAAGAAAGAGAGTGAGGGATGATATGTATATTTGTTAGAGAAGAAGAAAGAGAAGGTGAGGGATGATATGTATATTTGTTAGAGAAGAAGAAAGAGAGAGTGAGGGATGATATGTATATTTGTTAGAGAAGAAGAAAGAGAAGGTGAGGGATGATATGTATATTTGTTAGAGAAGAAGAAAGAGAAGGTGAGGGATGATATGTATATTTGTTAGAGAAGAAGAAAGAGAGAGTGAGGGATGATATGTATATTTGTTAGAGAAGAAGAAAGAGAGAGTGAGGGATGATATGTATATTTGTTAGAGAAGAAGAAAGAGAGAGTGAGGGATGATATGTATATTTGTTAGAGAAGAAGAAAGAGAAGGTGAGGGATGATATGTATATGTGTTAGAGAAGAAGAAAGAGAGAGTGAGGGATGATATGTATATTTGTTAGAGAAGAAAGAGAGTGAGGGATGATATGTATATTTGTTAGAGAAGAAGAAAGAGAAGGTGAGGGATGATATGTATATTTGTTAGAGAAGAAGAAAGAGAGAGTGAGGGATGATATGTATATTTGTTAGAGAAGAAGAAAGAGAAGGTGAGGGATGATATGTATATTTGTTAGAGAAGAAGAAAGAGAGAGTGAGGGATGATATGTATATTTGTTAGAGAAGAAGAAAGAGAGAGTGAGGGATGATATGTATATTTGTTAGAGAAGAAGAAAGAGAGAGTGAGGGATGATATGTATATTTGTTAGAGAAGAAGAAAGAGAGAGTGAGGGATGATATGTATATTTGTTAGAGAAGAAAGAGAGTGAGGGATGATGTGTATATTTGTTAGAGAAGAAGAAAGAGAGAGTGAGGGATGATATGTATATTTGTTAGAGATATAGAAAGAGAGAGTGAGGAATGATATGTATATTTGTTAGAGAAGAAGAAAGAGAGAGTGAGGGATGATATGTATATTTGTTAGAGAGGAAGAAAGAGAAGGTGAGGGATGATATGTATATTTGTTAGAGAAGAAGAAAGAGAAGGTGAGGGATGATATGTATATTTGTTAGAGAGGAAGAAAGAGAAGGTGAGGGATGATATGTATATTTGTTAGAGAAGAAGAAAGAGAAGGTGAGGGATGATATGTATATTTGTTAGAGAAGAAGAAAGAGAAGGTGAGGGATGATATGTATATTTGTTAGAGAAGAAGAAAGAGAGAGTGAGGGATGATATGTATATTTGTTAGAGAAGAAGAAAGAGAGAGTGAGGGATGATATGTATATTTGTTAGAGAAGAATGAGAGTTTTGGATGATATGTATATTTGTTAGAGAAGAGGAAAGAGAGAGTGAGGGATGATGTGTATATTTGTTAGAGAAGAGGAAAGAGAGAGTGAGGGATGATATGTATATTTGTTAGAGAAGAAGAAAGAGAGAGTGAGAGATGATATGGATATTTGTTAGAGAAGAAGAAAGAAAGAGTGAGGGATGGGGTGGGGGGTGGTTGAGCTTACATCAATTTGAAATGGATCTTATGAACAGCAAACACAGCATTTGTGGAAATAAGCCAGAGAATTTGCTTGCAAAGGTATTTTGAGATGATACAGAAGACAGCTAAACAGCGAGCAGATCAGCTGCCAACACTGAGGGATTTAGTGTTTGTCTCTTAGAATTCTGATCATTGACAAGGCCACAGCTAGACTAAAACAAAATATCTAAAACAGAGAGACAGACAAAATACGCTATGAGATACCTCTGTAGTCATATTGGTTTAGGATGTTTGTCTTTTTCTTAATACTCAGGCACAGAATGACAGGTTTGAAGCCAGCTTTGTGCAGCACTGTGAGTGACTATGCAGGACAGACTAATGTAAGCTTGAGAAATGCCCATGCAGCAGCAGTGTGGTGTTCTCAGGGCCTTTGGGCCCCTGCCAGGACTAAGCCCTCTCACTTGGCACTGCGGGTGTGTGTTTGGGAGTGCATGGTGGCAGTAATGGTACCTGTGTGAGCAATGAGGCACTGAGGCGAGAGCGGGCCATCTGCACCCGCTCAGTACCTAACTACTTACCTACCGACACACACAGAGGTCAAACTCAGAGAGGGAAACTAACCACAGGGCGCTCAGCAGCCATTTCCCTGGTGTAAATGACCTCTCTTATCATATCCCATCACATCCTGGAGAGGATAATACCATCCCTCCATGTGATCCCGGCCTCCTGTAGATTTCTGACCTATCTGGATCCACAGGGACTGCTGTTTTCTACCACTCACAATGGACCTGAAGAGACTCAGCTTACTAAAAGCCCCCTGGATGAGTTTGGCATGGCAATTTGTAAAGGAAGAAGGAGTTGTTTACCTAATGTTCAATGAGGGATCTGCAGGTTCTGTAACTTAAACCAGAGTGATTTTATTGGAACTCTGCCGTTGCCTTTCAGACTGTTATTTGTTAAGTCATATATACAAAGAAGCTTAGTCATTTATGCAAAATAAATTGCATCCATTATACTTGGTGCAGTCTCAGACTGTATTTATAAATCTATGAAAGTTCAGCGTTGATAAATGATTATAATAAACTGCCCATACATCTCAGCCTATTAATTGGCTAATAGTAATGTCACTGTAATCAATGCTGGTACAAGTCTACCGGAGTGTTATTTTATTCACATCATTTCAGTTTTCTAACGAGGACATGGGTGTATCTGTAATCACTAATGCTAATTTGCTGTAAGACTCAGGGCTCAGTATGTGTGCAGTGTGAGAAGGTACATGACATTTTGTTCCTAATTAGACCTGGGTGGTAAATAACAAACTAGCAGAGCCACAGCTCCACGACCTGGGCTGGCAGGACAGCACTGTGTCGCAAATGGCACCCTTTTCCTTATATAGTGCACTCATTTTGACAAGAGCTGTATGGGCCCTGGCCAAAGGTAGTGCACTATAAAGGAAATAGGGTGCCATTTGTACTCAGGCCAGGACAGGACGAAGGCATGCTGAGAGATTAGGGGGACAGACAGGCCGGTGGTGATCACACTGTCACCGGACCAAGAACCTGTTATCTATTGTCACAGGCAGGGGACAGAGACCTGTCATATTCACACACATTCACAGTCATATCCTCTGTCATATTCACACACACCCACAGTCATATCCTCTGTCATACTCACACACACCCACACACAACCACTTCCGGCGCTGACAGAGATGGCCGCCTCGCTTCGCGTTCCTAGGAAACTATGCAGTATTTTGTTTTTTTTTACGTGTTATTTCTTACATTGGTACCCCAGGTAATCTTAGGTTTCATTACATACAGTCGGGAGGAACTATTGAATATAAGAGCAACGTCAACTCACCATCATTACGACCAGGAATATGACTCTCCCGAAGCGGATCCTGTGTTTTGTCTTCCACCCAGGACAACGGATCGGATCCCAGCCGGCGACCCAAAACAACGACGCCGTAGAAGGGGCAGACGGAGCGGTCTTCTGGTCAGGCTCCATAGACAGGCACATCGCGCACCGCTCCCGAGCATACTACTCGCCAATGTCCAGTCTCTTGACAACAAGGTAGACGAAATCCGAGCAAGGGTTGCCTTCCAAAGAAACATCAGAGACTTTAACGGTCTTTGTTTCACGGAAACATGGCTCACTCGAGACACGCTATCGGAGTCGGTGCAGCCAGCTGGTTTCTTCACGCATTGCGCCGACAGAAACCAGCATCTTTCTGGTAAGAAGAGGGTCGGGGGGGGGGGGTATGCCTTATGATTAACGAGACGTGGTGTGATCATAACAACATACTGGAACTCAGGTCCTTCTGTTCACCTGATTTATAATTCCTCACAATCAAATGTTGACCGCATTATCTACATAATCACAGCCGTATATATTCCCCCCCAAGCAGACACATCGATGGCCCTGAATTAACTTTATTTGACTCTATGTAAACTGGAAACCACACATCCTGAGGCTGCATTCATTGTAGCTGGGGATTTTAACAAGGCTAATCTGAAAACAAGACTCCCTAAATTCTATCAGCATATTGATTGCGCAACCAGGGCTGGTAAAACCCTGGATTATTGTTATTCTAACTTCCGCAACGCATATAAGGCCCTCCCTCGCCCTCCTTTCGGAAAAGCTGACCACGACTCCATTTTGTTGCTTCCAGCCTACAGACAGAGACTAAAACAAGAAGCTCCCTCGCTAAAGTCTGTTCAACGCTGGTCCGACCAATCGGATTCTACGCTTCAAGACTGCTTCGATCACGTGGATTGGGATATGTTCCGCATTGCATCCAACAACAACATTGACGAATATGCTGATTCAGTGAGCGAGTTCATTAGAAAGTGCATCTGCGATGTTATACCCACAGCAACGATTAAAACATTCCCAAACCAGAAACAGTGGATTGATGGCAGCATTCGCGTGAAACTGAAAGCGCAAACCACTGCTTTTAATCAGGGCAAGGTGACCGGAAACATGACCGAATACAAACAGTGTAGTTATTCCCTCCGCAAGGCAATCAAACAAGTTAAGCGTCAGTATAGAGACAAAGTAGAGTCGCAATTCAACGGCTCAGACACAAGAGGTATGTGGCAGGGTCTACAGTCAATCACGGATTACAAAAAGACAACCAGCCCCGTCGCGGACCAGGATGTCTTGCTCCCAGGCAGACTAAATAACTGTTTTGCCCACTTTGAGGACAATACAGTGCCACTGACACGACCCGCAACCAAAACCTGCAGACTGTCCTTCACAGCAGCTGACGTGAGTGAAACATTTAAATGTGTTAACCCTCGCAAGGCTGCAGGGCCAGACGGCATCCCTGGGCATCCCCAGCCGCGTCCTCAGAGCATGCGCAGACCAGCTGGCTGGTGTGTTTACGGACATATTCAATCAATCCTTATCCCAGTCTGCTGTTCCCACATGCTTCAAGAGGGCCACCATTGTTTCTGTTCCCAAGAAAGCTATGGTAACTGAGCTAAACGACTACCGCCCCATAGCACTCACTTCCGTCATCATGAAGTGCTTTGAGAGACTAGACAGGTACCATATCACCTCCACCCTACCTGACACCCTAGACCCACTCCAATTTGCTTACCGCCCCAATAGGTCCACAGACCACGCAATCTCAACCACACTGCACACTGCCCTAACCCATCTGGACAAGAGAAATACCTATGTGAGAATGCTGTTCATTGACTACAGCTCAGCATTTAACACCATAGTACCCTCCAAACTCGTCATCAAGCTTGAGACCCTGGGTCTCGACCCCGCCCTGTGCAACTGGGTACTGGACTTCCTGATGGGCCGCCCCCAGGTGGTGAGGGTAGGCAACAACATCTCCACCCCGCTGATCCTCAACACTGGGGCCCCACAAGGGTGCGTTCTGAGCCCTCTCCTGTACTCCCTGTTCACCCATGACTGCGTGGCCATGCACGCCTCCAACTCAATCATCAAGTTTGCGGACGACACTACAGTGGTAGGCTTGATTACCAACAACGACGAGACGGCCTACAGGGAGGAGGTGAGGGCCCTCGGAGTGTAGTGTCAGGAAAATAACCTCACACTCAACGTCAACAAAACAAAGGAGATGATTGTGGACTTCAGGAAACAGCAGAGGAAGCACCCCCCCATCCCCCCTTCCTCGGCGTACATATCACGGACAAACTGAATTGGTCCACCCACACAGACAACCTCGGGAGGCTGAAGAAATTTGGCTTGTCACCAAAAGCACTCACACTTCTACAAACTTCTACAGATACACAATCGAGAGCATCCTGTCAGGCTGTATCACCGCCTGGTACGGCAACTCCTCTGCCCACAACCGTAAGGCTCTCCAGAGGGTAGTGAGGTCTGCACAACGCATCACCGGGGGCAAACTACCTGCCCTCCAGGACACCTAAATCACCCGATGTCACAGGAAGGCCATAAAGATCATCAAGGACAACAACCACCCGAGCCACTGCCTGTTCACCCCGCTATCATCCAGAAGGTGAGGTCAGTACAGGTGCATCAAAGCTGAGACCGAGAGACTGAAAAACAGCTTCTATCTCAAGGCCATCAGACTGTTAAACAGCCACCACTAACATTGAGTGGCTGCTGCCAACACACTGACTCAACTCCAGCCACTTTAATAATGGAAATTGGTGTAAATTGATGTAAAACATGTATCACTAGCCACTTTGAACAATGCCACTTAATATAGTGTTTACATACCCTACATTACTCATCTCATATGTATATGTATATACTGTACTCTATATCATCTACTGCCATCTTCGTGTAATACATGTATCACGAGCCACTTTAAACTATGCCACTTTGTTTACATACCCTACGTTACTCTTCTCATATGTATATACTGTACTCTATACCATCTACTGCATCTTGCCTACGCCGTTCTGTACCATCACTCATTCATATATCTTTATGTACATATTCTTTATCCCTTTAAACTTGTGTGTATAAGGTAGTAATTGTGGAATTGGTAGGTTACATTACTCGTTAGTTATTACTGCATTGTCGGAACTAGAAGCACAAGCCTTTCGCTACACTCGCATTAACATCTGCTAACCATGTGTATGTGACAAATAAAATGTGATTTGATTTGAGTCATATCCTTGGTCATATTCACACCCACCCACACACACCCACAGTCATATCCTCTGTCATATCCACACACACCCACAGTCATATCCTCTGTCATATCCACACACACCCACAGTCATATCCTCTGTCATATCCACACACACCCACAGTCATATCCTCTGTCATATCCACACACACCCACAGTCATATCCTCTGTCATATCCACACACACCCACAGTCATATCCTCTGTCATATCCACACACACCCACAGTCATATCCTCTGTCATATCCACACACACCCACAGTCATATCCTCTGTCATATCCACACACACCCACAGTCATATCCTCTGTCATATCCACACACACCCACAGTCATATCCTCTGTCATATCCACACTCACCCACACACACCCACAGTCATATCCTCTATCATATCCACACACACCCACAGTCATATCCTCTGTCACACCCACACACACCCACAGTCATATCCTCTGTCATATCCACACACACCCACAGTCATATCCTCTGTCATATCCACACACACCCACAGTCATATCCTCTGTCATATCCACACACACCCACAGTCATATCCTCTGTCATATCCACACACACCCACAGTCATATCCTCTATCATATTCACAACCGCCCACAGTCATATCCTCTGTCATATTCACACCCACCCACAGTCATATCCTCTGTCATATTCACACCCACCCACAGTCATATCCTCTGTCATATTCACACCCACCCACAGTCATATCCTCTGTCATATCCACACACACCCACAGTCATATCCTCTGTCATATCCACACACACCCACAGTCATATCCTCTGTCATATCCACACACACCCACAGTCATATCCTCTGTCATATCCACACACACCCACAGTCATATCCTCTGTCATATCCACACACACCCACAGTCATATCCTCTGTCATATCCACACACACCCACAGTCATATCCTCTGTCATATCCACACACACCCACAGTCATATCCTCTGTCATATCCACACACACCCACAGTCATATCCTCTGTCATATCCACACACACCCACAGTCATATCCTCTGTCATATCCACACACACCTACAGTCATATCCTCTGTCATATTCACACCCACCCACAGTCATATCCTCTGTCATATTCACATCCACCCACAGTCATATCCTCTGTCATATTCCCACACACCCACAGTCATATCCTCTGTCATATTCACACCCACCCACACACAGCCACAGTCATATCCTCTGTCATATTCCCACACACCCACAGTCATATCCTCTGTCATATTCACACACACCCACACACACCCACAGTCTTATCCTCTGTCATATTCACACACACCTACAGTCATATCCTCTGTCATATTCACATACACCCACACACACCCACAGTCATATCCTCTGTCATATTCACACACACCTACAGTCATATCCTCTGTCATATTCACATACACACACACACACACACCCACAGTCATATCCTCTGTCATATTCACATACACCCACACACACCCACAGTCATATCCTCTGTCATATTCACATACACCCACACACACCCACAGTCATATCCTCTGTCATATTCACATACACCCACACACACCCACAGTCATATCCTCTGTCATATTCACACACACCCACACACACCCAGAGTCATATCCTCTGTCATATTCACACACACCCACAGTCATATCCTCTGTCATATTCACACACAACCACAGTCATATCCTTTGTCATATTCACACACACCCACAGTCATATCCTCTGTCATATTCACACTTACCCACAGTCATATCCTCTGTCATATTCACACCCACCCACAGTCACATCCTCTGTCATATTCACAAACACCCACACAGACTACCTCAAGGCCCCAGCTAAGTCAATAAGCTGTGCAACCAAGCCGTACCGTCCATGTCAAACAAGAGAAAACTTTAAAAGGGAGAAACGCAAATTAATGTTCACCCTCTTTCAAACCCCACCATTGATCCTGCATTTGTCACGGTGACCTGCTCTGGTAAAATGATGAAAGTACAGCGATCGCTCAGCTGCCTCTGCTCTGCTCAGCTGCCTCTGCTCTGCCCAGCTGCCTCTGCTCTGCCCAGCTGCCTCTGCTCTGCCCAGCTGCCTCTGCTCTGCCCAGCTGCCTCTGCTCTGCCCAGCTGCCTCTGCCCTGCCCAGCTGCCCCTGCTCTGCCCAGCTGCCTCTGCTCTGCCCAGCTGCCTCTGCTCTGCCCAGCTGCCTCTTCATAGGTGCTTAGTGGTGGCGGTGGAGGAGGTAGACACAACAAAAGCCTTGTCTGTATCTAATGGGAAATCCAGGTTGATTACACATTTCAGACTGAGTCTGTGTGACTCAGTGTGTGACACAGATTTTCCATTCCCAATGTAATTACTTTCTGGGTCTGCAGAGAGGTCAGCACACTGACAGTCTTGAGAAAGCCCATCCGGATATACACTTCAACCATGCCTGGGTTCAGGGATGCATCCTCACACACCACTTAATGCCAGTCACCCCAGTAGAGATATGTTGCTCTTCTATATGACTATGTAGTTTCCTGTACCACTTCCTACAATGGTACCAGATAACACTAATCAACTAGTAGCCATTCTGCTCTTGTTTCAGACTGTATGTCACCTCCTATGGCACCATCTATTGATAATCATCTAGTAGTGACATCACATAGGAACTCTATTCTAACTCTATGCCTGTGTTCCCTGCCGTGACAGTACCTGCCGTGACGGTACCTGCCGTGACGGTACCTCCCATGACAGTACCTACCGTGACAGTACCTGCCGTGACAGTACCTGCCGTGACAGTACCTACCGTGACAGTACCTACCGTGACAGTACCTGCCGTGACAGTACCTGCTGTGACAGTACCAGTGCCTCCTTCCTCCCCAGTCATCAGCACTGTTCAGCCCACTGAGCTGCAGGGCCATTTGCTCCAGGTTAGAGTCAATGTCACATACCAGTGTTCCCAGGATTCCATATGCCAGAGTGGAGCGTAACTGGTCCTGCAGGGAGAGGAAACGGAGCCGAACTGACCCCAAAATGGACTCATCATCAGTGTGACAGCAACAGATGAGGGAGTTTAGTCCACATGGCCTCCCCCTGCTCGTTAAAATAGCCTGCAGCACATGTGGTCCTGCTGCTACCACATATCTGTCAGCGCCAACTAGGCCTGTTTGCTACTCTAGCTATCTGACTCTACCTGTTTGGTGTCATTTATAATAAGGGTTACATGGAGAAAACCAGACCTCTCTGAAATGAAAATGGATGGCCTTCCCTTCAGTAAAATATATTTGAACTAAACCCTCCCTGAACGCTTGAGAAAAAAAACAAGTGACTCTCCCCTGTACCCAAAATAACCATTAAAACATAGCAGAGGGTCAAGGCACAAGGCGAGACCCAGATGGTTGGAGTCTTACAATGTTTATTAATCCAAAGGGGTAGGCAAGAGAATGGTCATGGACAGGGTAAAGGTCAAAACCAGATCAGAGTCCAGGAGGTACAGAGTGGCAGACAGGCTTGTGGTCAAGGCAAGCAGAATGGTCAAGACAAGCAGAATGGTCAAGGCAAGCAGAATGGTCAAGGCAAGCAGAATGGTCAAGGCAGGCAGAATGGTCAAGGCAAGCAGAATGGTCAAGGCAAGCAGAATGGTCAAGGCAAGCAGAATGGTCAAGGCAAGCAGAATGGTCAAGGCAAGCAGAATGGTCAAGGCAGGCAGAATGGTCAAGGCAGGCAGAATGGTCAGGCAGGCAGAATGGTCAAGGCAAGCAGAATGGTCAAGGCAGGCAGAATGGTCAAGGCAAGCAGAATGGTCAAGGCAAGCAGAATGGTCAAGGCAGGCAGAATGGTCAAGGCAGGCAGAATGGTCAAGGCAAGCAGAATGGTCAAGGCAGGCAGAATGGTCAAGGCAAGCAGAATGGTCAAGGCAAGCAGAATGGTCAAGGCAAGCAGAATGGTCAAGGCAAGCAGAATGGTCAAGGCAGGCAGAATGGTCAAGGCAGGCAGAATGGTCAGGCAGGCAGAATGGTCAAGGCAAGCAGAATGGTCAAGGCAGGCAGAATGGTCAAGGCAAGCAGAATGGTCAAGGCAAGCAGAATGGTCAAGGCAGGCAGAATGGTCAAGGCAGGCAGAATGGTCAAGGCAGGCAGAATGGTCAAGGCAAGCAGAATGGTCAAGGCAAGCAGAATGGTCAAGGCAAGCAGAATGGTCAAGGCAGGCAGAATGGTCAAGGCAAGCAGAATGGTCAAGGCAAGCAGAATGGTCAAGGCAGGCAGAATGGTCAGGCAGGCAGAATGGTCAGGCAGGCAGAATGGTCAAGGCACAGAGAGACAGGAAACACAGGGATAAATACACTGGCACAGAGAGACAGGAAACACAGGGATAAATACACTGGCACAGAGAGACAGGAAAAACAGGGATAAATACACTGGCACAGAGAGACAGGAAACACAGGGATAAATACACTGGCACAGAGAGACAGGAAACACAGGGATAGATACACTGGCACAGAGAGACAGGAAACACAGGAATAAATACACTGGGGAAATAAGCAACACCTGGAGGGGGTGGAGACAATCACAAGGACAGGTAAAACAGATCAGGGCGTGACACAGAGAGCATGTCTACCGTTTGGCCTTACTTCTTGGACAGACCAGAGCCGTAGACATACAGTTTTAGAAACTGTTCTTCGTCCTGTAAGCCTTACATGGAAATGTAGGAATTTTGATAACGCACAGGGCTGCAGGCCAGAAGATTGTGGGTTCGCAGACAAGATAGAGATGGAAAGATCTCATTTATAGTAAAATCATTGCATACATGTATGATTGTATGTGCAGGTCAGAGAAAAAAAATGGCCTTTTATAAATATTTCATGCAATTCTACATTTTACATTTTATTTTTTGATACCACACAACTTATTGAAATGACAGGCTAAGAATGGACAGAGATAGACATATATTATCATATTTCTCCAATGCCAAATCAGTGTGTCTTGTTTGCAACTAAACTGTCGCTGTTTGCAAATAATAAAATCTGAGACGTCATTTGGAATCAAAACATGTTACTTTCAAAAGTTAGACCTACCATTCCACCCCAGACAGAGTAGACCCTACCTTTCCACCCCAGACAGAGTAGGACCTACCTTTCCACCCCAGACAGAGTAGGCCTACCTTTCCACCCCAGACAGGGTAGGACCTACCTTTCCATCCCAGACAGAGTAGACCTACCTTTCCACCCCAGACAGAGTAGGCCTACCTTTCCACCCCAGACAGAGTAGACCTACCTTTCCATCCCAGACAGGGTAGACCTACCTTTCCACCCCAGACAGAGTAGGCCTACCTTTCCACCCCAGACAGAGTAGACCTACCTTTCCACCCCAGACAGAGTAGGACCTACCTTTCCACCCCAGACAGAGTAGGCCTACCTTTCCACCCCAGACAGAGTAGACCTACCTTTCCACCCCAGACAGAGTAGACCTACCTTTCCACCCCAGACAGAGTAGACCTACCTTTCCACCCCAGACAGAGTAGGCCTACCTTTCCACCCCAGACAGAGTAGACCTACCTTTCCACCCCAGACAGAGTAGACCTACCTTTCCACCCCAGACAGAGTAGGCCTACCTTTCCACCCCAGACAGAGTAGGCCTACCTTTCCACCCCAGACAGAGTAGACCTACCTTTCCACCCCAGACAGAGTAGACCTACCTTTCCACCCCAGACAGAGTAGACCTACCTTTCCACCCCAGACAGAGTAGACCTACCTTTCCACCCCAGACAGAGTAGACCTACCTTTCCACCCCAGGCAGGGTAGGACCTACCTTTCCATCCCAGACAGAGTAGACCTACCTTTCCACCCCAGACAGAGTAGGCCTACCTTTCCATCCCAGACAGAGTAGACCTACCTTTCCACCCCATGCAGGGTAGGACCTACCTTTCCATCCCAGACAGAGTAGACCTACCTTTCCACCCCAGGCAGGGTAGGACCTACCTTTCCACCCCAGGCAGGGTAGGACCTACCTTTCCACCCCAGACAGAGTAGACCTACCTTTCCACCCCAGGCAGGGTAGGACCTACCTTTCCACCCCAGACAGAGTAGGCCTACCTTTCCACCCCAGACAGGGTAGGACCTACCTTTCCATCCCAGACAGAGTAGGCCTACCTTTCCATCCCAGACAGAGTAGGCCTACCTTTCCATCCCAGACAGAGTAGACCTACCTTTCCATCCCAGACAGAGTAGGCCTACCTTTCCACCCCAGACAGAGTAGGCCTACCTTTCCATCCCAGACAGAGTAGGCCTACCTTTCCATCCCAGACAGAGTAGACCTACCTTTCCATCCCAGACAGAGTAGACCTACCTTTCCACCCCAGACAGAGTAGGCCTACCTTTCCATCCCAGACAGAGTAGGCCTACCTTTCCATCCCAGACAGAGTAGGCCTACCTTTCCATCCCAGACAGAGTAGACCTACCATTCCACCCCAGACAGAGTAGGCCTACCTTTCCACCCCAGACAGAGTAGGCCTACCTTTCCATCCCAGACAGAGTAGGCCTACCTTTCCACCCCAGACAGAGTAGACCTACCTTTCCACCCCAGACAGAGTAGGTTCTACCTTTCCACCCCAGACAGAGTAGAGCTACCTTTCCACCCCAGACAGAGTAGACCTAGAGTGGTTCCCTAAAAGCTGCCTGGCTTTAAAAATCTTCTATTGTACAAAAAGAGAATAGATTAATCAATTGATATTGACAGAATTAGATTACTTCCCAAGCAAAGTAGCTCAGCCTCAATGTCAAAGAACAAAACAATGACATCCCCATATGTGCGTGATGGGCGGAGGAGCTGACCCACAATGTGATCTGTCAAACAGGTAGATCTACCTCTTATTTCTGAAATAGGAAGAAATAGGCTCCAACACAAAGCCCTTTTGTTGTATATTAATTCTAATTAAGTTGAAGTTAAATGAAAATGAATTGTGTCTACTTCAATTTGCCTACTTTCAGCACCATGAGCTGTCCATTTCCATTTCCAGCTGATTGTTCCGTGGCTGCTGCTTCAGGTTTCAGCACCATGAGCTGTCCATTTCCAGCTGATTGTTCTGTGGCTGCTGCTTCAGGTTTCAGCACCATGAGCTGTCCATTTCCAGCTGATTGTTCCGTGGCTGCTGCTTCAGTTTTCAGCACCATGAGCTGTCCATTTCCAGCTGATTGTTCTGTGGCTGCTGCTTCAGGTTTCAGCACCATGAGCTGTCCATTTCCAGCTGATTGTTCCGTGGCTGCTGCTTCAGTTTTCAGCACCATGAGCTGTCCATTTCCAGCTGATTGTTCTGTGGCTGCTGCTTCAGGTTTCAGCACCACAATATAGTTACTCATATCTGGCTTACTGTGAGGTCAGTAACTCTGCTCCATACATCATGGGCAAGAAACATATTGTTTAAAAAAAACCAATTACAGTAGTATCAAGCTATCAAAGTTGACCCCCGGTCCTTCTCATCTTTGCGCTCTCCTTCTCAAACTGAACAGAAGCTAGTCCACACGAAATATATACTTTTTTGGACTAGACCTAATCAAAAAATCATTTGACTTTGACTGTCTTCCTGAACTGCCACCATTGCCCTACACAGCACAGCTATTGGTTAAGCAGCACACAAAAAAGGTTTTGGATGTCATAAGGTGAATTCACCAATTTGTAAGTCGCTCTGGATAAGAGCGTCTGCCAAATGACTTAAATGTAAATGTAAATGTAATTGTTCCGTGGCTGCTGCTTCAGGTTTCAGCACCATGAGCTGTCCATTTCCAGCTGATTGTTCCGTGGCTGCTGCTTCAGGTTTCAGCACCATGAGCTGTCCATTTCCAGCTGATTGTTCTGTGGCTGCTGCTTCAGGTTTCAGCACCACAATATAGTTACTCATATCTGGCTTACTGTGAGGTCAGTAACTCTGCTCCATACATCATGGGCAAGAAACATATTGTTTAAAAAAAAACAATTACAGTAGTATCAAGCTATCAAAGTTGACCCCCGGTCCTTCTCATCTTTGCGCTCTCCTTCTCAAACTGAACAGAAGCTAGTCCACACGAAATATATACTTTTTTTGGACTAGACCTAATCAAAAAATAATTTGACTTTGACTGTCTTCCTGAACTGCCACCATTGCCCTACACAGCACAGCTATTGGTTAAGCAGCACACAAAAAAGGTTTTGGATGTCATAAGGTGAATTCACCAATTTGTAAGTCGCTCTGGATAAGAGCGTCTGCCAAATGACTTAAATGTAAATGTAAATGTTTTGATCAGCAAGAGCAGGCCGAGGCTCAGGGTTGGCATATCCATAATGCAGCCCAGTTGTATTTACACGATCCCAGCAACTATCTGATTATGCTCTGTGCTTCTCCGAGCATGCACTTCGGGGCCTATAGCCTATAGGCTATAGATAATTTGATTCAGACAACACAAAATAGCCTATAGGTGAACTTGATATTGAGGGGCGGCATCGGGGACACATTGATTTATAGCCTAATAAGCAACTCATATCTAAAACACTGAGAAATATTGAAATTCCATCAATTACAAATTACATGACCCACCTCTGGATTAGATATAAATATACTAAACCCTCCCCTTGACTGAAATTGAAAAAGCATGACCTTCCCCCATTTTCCTCCAGTTGACCATTCTGTGCATCATCCTATCTCTGTCTGCTAGTGCTGGTTCTTTACCTCTACCGCTATCTCTCTCTCTCTCACACTCACACGCTCTCGTTCCCTCTCTCTGTCTCTCAAACTCTCGTTCTCTCTCTCTCTCTCTCTCTCTCTCTCTCTCTCGTTCTCTCTCTCGTTCTCGTTCTCGTTCTCGTTCTCGTTCTCTCTCTCTCTCTCTCTCTCTCTCTCTCTCTCTCTCTCTCTCTCTCTCTCTCTCTCTCTCTCTCTCTCTCTCTCTCTCTCTCTCTCTCTCTCTCTCTCTCTCTCTCTCTCTCTCTCTCTCTCTCTCTCTCTCTCTCTCTCTCTCTCTCTCTCTCTCTCTCTCTCTCTCTCTCTCTCTCTCTCTCTCTCTCTCTCTCTCTCTCTCTCTCTCTCTCTCTCTCTCTCTCTCTCTCTCTCACACACTTACTGTATTTAGCCTAGAACACCAATACCTCATTCACTCACAACTGTACAGTCACACCTAAGGCACATCTAGAATTTTTCAGCATAGTGTACTCACAGTGTACTCCTACCAACACCCAACTCACTCACAAGTATGCTATGTGGCCTATAGTACATACCTACTACATATATCGAATACCCTGCATATCTCACACATTGTACTACTACTAACAGCCACTCACTTAAACTCAAATATGTGACAGCATGTCCCTACTAGGACATATATACCTCCAAAATGGTATATCATCCATTGTGATTGGTAGAAGCATGCTGATTTCAAAGTTAATAAACTTATCCCATGTAGGTGACAAGTATGAGACAAAGGGCCTTGAAATATTTTATTGAGTGTGTGAGAGAGCTCTTCTTTACCCCATTCAACATCGTTCACGACCTCTTAAACTATAGACCCACCCATCTCTTAAGAATTCACCTGTGAACACATGGCCAACCGTCAGCATGGTCAACCGTCAACATGGTCAACTGTCAGCGTGGTCAACTGTCAGCGTGGTCAACTGTCAGCGTGGTCAACTGTCAGCGTGGTCAACCATCCGCCCTCGTTGGGCTGGTGTGTCACATATTTACAAATCCAGTACACAATTGTCAACTTTAACCCTCCACAGTCTTTCACACCTTCCCTAACACTCACTGACACCTCTCACTCTACCACCTTACACACTCACACAGAAACCTTCCGGTAACCAGCCTCACATATATCTCACACACATCTCACTCTCTCTGTCTCTCTCTCTCACACACACACACACACACACACACACACACACACACACACACACACACACACACACACACACACATACACACACACACACACACACACACACACACACACACACACATACACAAAGCAAACATGTCCACAGCCCACACAATGAGGGATGCAGTGACCGACCCTCTCAACATCATAAGGGAATGGTAGATGTGGTAACATTGTGTCGTGATGGAATCAGGTGTAGTGTGGAAATTAAATGCAAATGACATGTGTATTTGAAGTGTTAATGGTAAATAAAATATGATATTATGTGCGGTAGATGGTATAACATTTAAAATGTGTTATACATTTACTATTTTGTTGGTATAAATGTAAAATGTGTTCATGTTGTTGGCCACGAAGAACATTTCTCAGAATAGTATTTGTAAGTATTCAATTGTCCGTGGCCAAATCCAGAAGCCTTTTGGTGTGTGTCAGGCAGTGTTCTGCTCTCAGCTCCTCTCCTCCCCTCTCCTCAGCCCTCTCAACCAGCCTGCCTCTCCAGGAAGAAAGCAGAAAGCAGCCTTTTTAAATGCATGGCCAATGTGTTTTCCAAAGTGTGGTGCAGTGGAGCGCAGGCAGCAACCCCCTAAAAAAAAGCCATTCGGATTAACCTTTGCTTTCCTTGCATCAAAGAGGCTGATGTCTGTAGAAATCGTTTTCAAATCCCACATTAAAGCAGTGTTTTCTAATGATGTCCCCCTCTCTAAATTGCTTCAGTAGCATTCTTGTTGAACTGAACATTAGTGGGAGCCACAGTTACCCAAACTCTGCCTCTCTGAGTCCAGTGAAAGACATGAAGGAGCAGTCTCTTTAAAGAGGAGTTTAGAGGAGTGTGCTCTTTAGCCATAAGCATCCATGTGTTAGGGCTTGCTCAGGCTAAGCAGATAGCAGGGCTTTGCCTCTGTGTAGTTGCAGTAGCTTCACACAGTGTGTGTATGTTTACTATGTAATGTACCAGTCATTAGCCAGTGTTCTGCTCAGTGTGTGGGTGCCATAATTACCTGTCCTTGCCCATGGCATACTGAGCAGACACTGAAAGGGGTGTCAAACTGGAGTGTTATAGGCTATTTTACCCCCTCCAGTGCTCATGCTAGTTCCCTGCAGCCCAGCCGGCTCTAGTGTGGTGTGGTGTAGTGCAGCCTGATACAACAGGACTGGGTCTGATCATCTGACCACTGGTGTTAGGGCCAGGCTGGTCAAACAGTAATGAGAGGGAGCTTTAACTTGGGAAACGATGTCAAGAGGTAGCTGGCTAACTCTCCTCCCCTTTCAATGGGGCTCTGCAGCTGATGTCAGAACCACAGGAAGAGAGGAAGAGAGTCTGACAAGGAATGTTTGTTTTCTGTTACAGTGTTATGCTGCCAAGCCTTCTTCAAGGGCACCGAGCTACAGACATGCTCAGTGTTCCTTCCTTTCATGCAGAGTTAGACTCATTCTAATGGTGGAGAAAAATACTAATGAGATGAGAAAAATGCCAGATGAAGACAGTGGCTCCAATTTAGCCTATTAAAATGTGCATTTTCTTAACATCATTAGGAGGATGGATAAGTGTGTGTGTGTGTGTGTGTGTGTGTGTGTGTGTGTGTGTGTGTGTGTGTGTGTGTGTGTGTGTGTGTGTGTGTGTGTGTGTGTGTGTGTGTGTGTGTGTGTGTGTGTGTGTGTGTGTGTGTGTGTGTGTGTGCGTGCGTGTATCGATTCCTGCCTGTCCCTGTGTGTGTCAGCCTATTGGCCTCTATTGAGCTTAGTGGAATACGGTACTGGCTGCCACCAGCCTATTGGCCTCTATTGAGTTTAGTGGAATACGGTACTGGCTGTCACCAGCCTATTGGCCTCTATTGAGCTTAGTGGAATACGGTACTGGCTGTCACCAGCCTATTGGCCTCTATTGAGCTTAGTGGAATACGGTACTGGCTGTCACCAGCCTATTGGCCTCTATTGAGCTTAGTGGAATACGGTACTGGCTGTCACCAGCCTATTGGCCTCTATTGAGCTTAGTGGAATACGGTACTGGCTGTCACCAGCCTATTGGCCTCTATTGAGCTTAGTGGAATACGGTACTGGCTGTCACCAGCCTATTGGCCTCTATTGAGTTTAGTTGAATACGGTACTGGCTGTCACCAGCCTATTGGCCTCTATTGAGTTTAGTAGAATACGGTACTGGCTGTCACCAGCCTATTGGCCTCTATTGAGCTTAGTGGAATACGGTACTTGCTGTCACCAGCCTATTGGCCTCTATTGAGCTTAGTGGAATACGGTACTGGCTGTCACCAGCCTATTGGGCTCTATTGAGCTTAGTGGAATATGGTACAGGCTGTCACCAGCCTATTGGCCTCTATTGAGCTTAGTGGAATACGGTACTGGCTGTCACCAGCCTATTGGGCTCTATTGAGCTTAGTGGAATATGGTACAGGCTGTCACCAGCCTATTGGCCTCTATTGAGCTTAGTGGAATACGGTACTGGCTGTCACCAGCCTATTGGGCTCTATTGAGCTTAGTGGAATACGGTACAGGCTGTCACCAGCCTATTGGCCTCTATTGCACAATGGAAACATAATGTGAAAAAGATGTGTTGGTGTATTGCTGGAAATAGTCCTATTTGTTCCTCTTTGGGGGAAGGTAAACAGAAAGGGAATGGAGGATTGAGACGAGAGGCTGAAATGGGCTGAGATAACACAACTCCAACATGATTTTGAAGATAAAATGACTCGAAATGTGACAGCGAGGGTAATAGTAGTAAAGTATGCAGCATTAAGGGTGTCAGTATTTATGCGCCAAAGCTATATTCTGCCTCCTTGCTCCAGCTGACATTTTAATGGCTCTGAGATGTGTTTGGGAAAGAGGGATGAAAGACAAGAGGGAAAATGATAGAACAATCTGCAAGGAGAAGAGGAGATTGTGCACTGTGCTTAGCCTCCATTATGTCTGTGGCATTGGTATAAACGTCTCTCAACTTCACTTTTCCTCTTCCTAGAACCCACACACACTTACACCTGACACACCTGGGCAACTGCTCGTCTGGGCCACTGCTAGTCTGGGCCACTGCTAGTCTGGGCCACCGCTAGTCTGGGCCACCGCTTGTCTGGGCCACCGCTAGTCTGGGCCACCGCTAGTCTGGGCCACCGCTAGTCTGGGTCACTGCTAGTCTGGGCCACCGCTAGTCTGGGTCACTGCTAGTCTGGGCCACCGCTAGTCTGGGTCACTGCTAGTCTGGGCCACCGCTAGTCTGGGCCAGCGCTAGTCTGGGCCACCGCAAGTCTGAGCCACCGCTAGTCAGGGTCACTGCTAGTCTGGGCCACCGCTAGTCTGGGCCACCGCTAGTCTGGGCCACCGCTAGTCTGGGTCACTGCTAGTCTGGGCCACCGCTAGTCTGGGTCACTGCTAGTCTGGGCCACCGCTAGTCTGGACCACCGCTAGTCTGGGTCACTGCTAGTCTGGGCCACCGCTAGTCTGGGTCACTGCTAGTCTGGGCCACCGCTAGTCTGAGCCACCGCTAGTCTGGGTCACCGCTAGTCTGGGCCACCGCTAATCTGAGCCACCGCTAGTCTGGGTCACTGCTAGTCTGGGCCACCACTAGTCTGGGTCACTGCTAGTCTGGGCCACCGCTAGTCTGGGCCACCGCTAGTCTGGTTCACTGCTAGTCTGGGCCACCGCTAGTCTGGGCCACCGCTAGTCTGGGTCACTGCTAGTCTGGGCCACCGCTAGTCTGGGTCACTGCTAGTCTGGGCCACCGCTAGTCTGGGCCACCGCTAGTCTGGTTCACTGCTAGTCTGGGCCACCGCTAGTCTGGGCCACCGCTAGTCTGGGCCACTGCTAGTCTGGCTTCGATATAGTCATATTGCTGTAACACACCAGTTTGACTAAGCAAAAGGAAAGACGAGAGCAGGATGATACGATGCAGTGTAATACTACGAGAAGACTGTTCTGATACTCGTCTCCATGTGGAGCTATCCATGGTGCTGAAGCTGTCTCTGTGGCTGAAGTTGTCCATGGTGCTGAAACAGCCCACTTAGCCTAAAGGCCCTGCAGTATTCCAGCTCTACTCTAGTTGCCTGCCCACAGCTGGCTGTGTTTTAACCACTAGCATTAAGATGTTGAGCTATTCCATGTTCTGTGGCCTGTGCCCCCACACTGAGACAGGAGATGGAGATAATGTGGGTGTAACAGAGCTAGCTGAGTTTCTATCACGCACACACATGCACACACACACACAGACACACACCCGCACAGACACACACACACGCGCACACACACACACACAGACACATGCAATGCACACATGCTGTAGCTCCCAGCACCTGTCACTGCCAGCACAGCAGAGATAGAGTGGCTTATCTGACAGCAGCCTTTGCATAACACACCCAGACATTACATGATCACATCAAGTCAGTGGGCCAACGAAGACACTTTCCTCATCTGACTGCTGCCAAATCTGTGTCTCTGTCCCACTCTACTACTGCAACACTCAGTTAAGGGGACAGGACCGGATGGCAGGGTGGCACACACCACACGCATACCTCAACACACACAGAGACATTCACATGTTCAAATACAAGTAATGGTGACGGACAAGGCAATCAATTTAATTTATATAACTGGGTTGAGAGAACTATCCAGCCCCCTCCAGGAGGATGAGAGAACTATCCAGCCCTCTCCAGGAGGATGAGAGAACTATCCAGCCCCCTCCAGGAGGAGAGAACTATCCAGCCTCCTCCAGGAGGATGAAAGAACTATCCAACCTTCTCCAGGAGGATGAGAGAACTATCCAGCCCCCTCCAGGAGGAGAGAACTATCCAGCCTCCTCCAGGAGGATGAAAGAACTATCCAACCTCCTCCAGGGGGATGAAAGAACTATCCAACCTCCTCCAGGGGGATGAGAGAACTATCCAGCCTCCTCCAGGAGAATGAGAGAACTATCCAGCCTCCTCCAGGAGAATGAGAGAACTATCCAGCCTCCTCCAGGAGGATGAGAGAAATATCCAGCCCCCTCCAGGAGGAGGAGAGAACTATCCAGCCCCCTCCAGGAGGAGAGAAATATCCAACTCCCTCCAGGAGGATGAGCAAAATAGAAAACATGACAGAGAGATTTCCTTTAAAGATATTAGAGTGGGACATCAGCATGCAGTAAGTACATGTCATGGAGGAGATGAGAGGGGAGGAGGGGAGGAGATTAGAGGTCGACCAATTATGGTTTTTCAACGCCGATACCGATACCGATTATTGGAAGACCAAATAAAGCCAATACCGATTATTGGAGGACCAAATAAAGCCGATACCGATTAATCTGCCGATTAATTTTTTTATTTGTTTGTAATAATGACAATAACAACAATACTGAAAGAACACTTATTTTAACTTAATATAATACATCAATAAAATCAATTTAGCCTCAAATAAAATGAAACATGTTCAATTTGGTTTAAATAATGCAAAAACAAAGTGTTGGAGAAGAAAGTAAAAGTGCAATATGTGCCATGTAAGAAAGCTAACTTTTAAGTTCCTTGCCCAGAACATGAGAACATATGAAAGCTGGTGGTTCCTTTTGACATGAGTCTTCAATATTCCCAGGTAAGAAGTTTTAGGTTGTAGTTATTATAGGAATTATAGGACAATTTCTCTCTATACGATTTGTATTTCATAAACCTTTGATTATTGGATGGTCTTACAGGCACTTTAGTATTGCCGGTGTAACAGTATAGCTTCTGTCCCTCTCCTCGCCCCTACCTGGGCTCGAACCAGTAACACATCGACAACAGCCACACTCGAAGCAGCGTTACCCATCGCTCCAGAAAAGCTGCGGCCCTTGATGCTGGCAAAACGCACGATAGTGCTGTTTGAATGAATGCTTACGAGCCTGCTGGTGCCTACCATCGCTCAGTCAGACTGCTCTATCAAATCATAGACTTAATTATAACATAATAACACACCGAAATACGAGCCTTTGGTCATTAATATGGTCGAATCCGGTAACTATCATCTCGAAAACAAGACGTTTATTCTTACAGTGATTGATATACGGAACCGTTCTGTATTTTATCTAACGGGTGGCATCCATAAGTCTAAATATAAGTCTAAATATAAATATAAATACATGATATATTATAATATATTATAATATAAGTCTATAAACCTAAATTACGTAAAATTCTGGCAAATTAGGCGGCCCAAACTGTAGCATATACACTGACTCTGCGTGCAATGAATGCAAGAGAAGTGACACAATTTCACCTGGTTAATATTGCCTGTGTCACGCCTTGGTCTTAGTATTTTGTGTTTTAGTTAATTAGTTGGTCAGGCCAGGGTGTGACATGGGTTTATGTTATAGTGTTGTCGTATTGGGGTTTTTGTAGGCATTGGGATTGTGGTTGATTAGGGTTGTGTTTAGTTTAGGTTTGGCTGCCTGAGGCGGTTCTCAATCAGAGTCAGGTGATTCTTGTTGTCTCTGATGGGGAACCGTATTTAGGTAGCCTGGGTTTCACTGTATATTTCGTGGGTGATTGTTCCTGTCTCTGTGTAGTTTCACCAGATAGGCTGTACTTAGGTTTCACGTTCCATTTTGTTGTTTTGTATTTGTCTCAGTATTTTCATGTATCGTCATTTGTTTCATTAAAAAAACATGAGTAACCAACACGCTGCATTTCGGTCCGACTCTCTTGCGACAAACGAAGAACGCCGTTACAGCCTGCTAACCTGGATTTCTTTTAGCAAAATATGCAGGTTTAAAAATATAGACTTGGGATATGAATGCTACACAGCTCTCTTCTATCAGATCTCTACTGGTCTCTAATACTACACAGTTCTGAGCTGTTCAGTCAACGATGGATGATCTCAATGGGGTAAACAATGGCTTACAGCTCAAACCAGATGCAAAACAATTATATTGTATCATATAGCATGATATTCATACGGTCTTACATATAAATGACTTAGTGTGCGGGTCATTAAATCCTAATGAACCAGTCCTATTTGCTTCTCCACATCATGAAAGGTATCCTATGTTTACTGGCTGTGGGCTGAATACACACACAGTAGTAAGTAGTAAGGCACTATGAAATGGCCCATATCCCTGGTACTATAAATATAGTCTCAGTGGCTCACAGGAAGGGTATGACTCTAAGTACAGCAGCTGGGCCTCCATGACTGATGTCTAGCTATCCCTGTGTCGACCAGGGCTGAGTCCCAATATTCCCTATTTAGTGTACTACTTTAGACCAGAGCCCTAGAGGCCCTGGCTCTGATGGTGATGATGAAGATGCCCTGGCTCTGATAGTGATGATGAAGAGGCCCTGGCTCTGATCAAAAGTAGTGCACTATATAGGGAATAGGGGGTCATAAAGTAGTGCACTATATAGGGAACAGTATGTAATTTGGGACTCAGACCAGGACAGGTCAAGGGTAAAGGGGGTGCAAACGGTAGGACCTTGTGCCCAGGGTATGAGTCCCAACGTGGCCATGTGGAGCTGTGGGGTGGTTGATGGGCACTGCTGTGGGGTGGGCACTGCTGACATTTACCATGCCAGTGGATGGGATGGAGATCAGGGAGGGGAGCCAGACGAGTGCTGAGAAGCTGGCGCTGCTCTGATGTTGATGATAAAGTGACCCTGGCTCGTGCTATTGCCCCCCACCTCTCCCTGCCCCTCTGCCACCCGCTGCAGCCAGGCAGGATTGATGAGTTCGGGCCAGCGAGGAGGCACTAGACTAGATTACAAACACAGTGCTTTGTCTTGTGGCAAGCAGTTCTTCAAAGCGAAGCAGGGCACCCTTTAATTGGTAGCACCCCTCTCTGAAGATATTCTGTCTCCAGCAGACCCCTGTTCCATATTGTTCCAGCTGGGGGGGAAGTGATGGAAGGAGGATGGATAGGGGGATGTTTGAGGGAGAGAAAATATGGAGGAAGGAGAGGAAGGGGGAAGGAGAAGGGGTTGAGGGTGAATGTCTTCTAAAATTAACGGAGTCGCTAGTGCACTGTGTGTGTGTGTGTGTGTGTGTGTGTGTGTGTGTGTGTGTGTGTGTGTGTGTGTGTGTGTGTGTGTGTGTGTGTGTGTGTGTGTGTGTGTGTGTGTGTGTGTGTGTCTGTGTGTGTCTGTGTGTGTGTGTGTTTTCCAAATGCTGGGATTTGAAACATTCACACATTGCACGGCCTAGATTACTTTTTTTTGTTTTTGTTGGGGAGTGTGGCAGGAACATGAAAGGTTGAGAAAACAGCATGAAGTGCTGCTAGTTTGATCCAGTAATGATGGGTTAGAGGAGGATACCTGGCAGGGGCTCAGGGCTGCTAGAACAGGGGAGGGGGGTGGACTGACTTAGCATTTGGAGAAGTGCAATATCTAGGCAACACCTGTTATTGGGAACAACATGTGCATTATAAAAGCATATGTTAACGTTGACTTCCCTATTCCCTTCTTAATAACAGGTGCAAACTTTACACAGGTTAGTAAATCTGGCCTGATGAGTCCGAAGAGTATCATAGCATCTGGAGGTGAGAGCTGGCCCGTTGGGCTCCGCCCATGCCCCAGAGGCTGATGGGATTTCAGGCCTAATTAAGGGCCTGGGAGAGAGACCAACGATGTGTTTAGACAGGCAGCCTAATGCAGATTTTTTCCCCCCGCTAATTGTCTTTTGACCAATCACATCAGGTCTTTCACATCAGCTCTTTTTCAGAGCTCATCTGATTGGTCAAAATAAAAAAGATCAGAATTGATCTGCCTGTCTAAACGATAGAGAAATCGAGAGCTAGGGGATTGGGCTGCTGATCTGATATCACTGATCTGGCAATACAGATTCCTGTGCAGACCTTACTATGCTGTGGGAAGCTGCTAGTTCCAGACAGCCCAAGAGCCTGGGCAAAACCAGGGCAGAGCCTGGGCGGAACCTGGGCAGAACCAGGGCAGAGCCTGAGCAGAGCCTGGCAGTACTAGATGGTTGTCCCAAATGGCACCCTATTGTCTACATAGTGAACTACTTTTGATCAGAGCCCTATGGAGCCTTTTGGGACTTACTTTAGAGCAGGATTCCAGCTGACCATGAAGGTCTCCAGACAAACCCACCTTGATGATTTGGCTGGTTGGGTCCTCTATCAGCTGTCCCCGCTGATGATTACAGGCTCTGAGGGGATTCAGACAGCCAGGGAGAAGGAGGGAGGGAGCAAACCTCTTTGAGCATGTTCTCACTCACAAGGGGAGTTAGAATGTAAGTGTGTGTGCTTGTGTGAACTTCACACTGTATGTGTTTACACGTATCCATGTGTCTGTGTTCTGTGGGAACGCTTGAGTACAGTATGTGCCGCTGTCTGGGCACGTGTCCTTGTATGGGCGTGCCTGCATTTAGTATGTGTCTGGTGATTTAGTACAATGTGTCTGGTGATTTAGTATGATGTGTCTGGTGATTTAGTATGATGTGTCTGGTGATTTAGTATAATGTGTCTGGTGATTTAGTATAATGTGTCTGGTGATTTAGTATGATGTGTCTGGTGATTTAGTATAATGTGTCTGGTGATTTAGTACAATGTGTCTGGTGATTTAGTATGATGTGTCTGGTGATTTAGTATAATGTGTCTGGTGATTTAGTATAATGTGTCTGGTGATTTAGTATAATGTGTCTGGTGACTTAGTATAATGTGTCTGGTGATTTAGTATAATGTGTCTGGTGATTTAGTATAATGTGTCTGGTGATTTAGTATAATGTGTCTGGTGATTTAGTACAATGTGTCTGGTGATTTAGTACAATGTGTCTGGTGATTTAGTATGATGTGTCTGGTGATTTAGTACAATGTGTCTGGTGATTTAGTATGATGTGTCTGGTGATTTAGTATAATGTGTCTGGTGATTTAGTACAATGTGTCTGGTGATTTAGTATGATGTGTCTGGTGATTTAGTATAATGTGTCTGGTGATTTAGTATAATGTGTCTGGTGACTTAGTATAATGTGTCTGGTGATTTAGTATAATGTGTCTGGTGATTTAGTATAATGTGTCTGGTGATTTAGTATAATGTGTCTGGTGATTTAGTATCATGTGTCTGGTGATTTAGTATAATGTATCTGGTGATTTAGTATAATGTGTCTGGTGATTTAGTATAATGTGTCTGGTGATTTAGTATAATGTGTCTGGTGATTTAGTATAATGTGTCTGGTGACTTAGTATAATGTGTCTGGTGATTTAGTATAATGTGTCTGGTGACTTAGTATAATGTGTCTGGTGATTTAGTATAATGTGTCTGGTGACTTAGTACAATGTGTCTGGTGATTTAGTATAATGTGTCTGGTGACTTAGTATAATGTGTCTGGTGACTTAGTTAATAAACAAAAGTGAAATAAACAATATAAAATGAACAGTAAACATTACACTCACAAAAGTTCCAAAGGAACAGAGACATTTGAAAGGTCATATGATGTCTATATACCATGTTGTTGTAAGTAGAAAAGGGAAAATACTGGATTCAATTACTGGATTCTCCAATAACGCTGAATGAACTACAGGACAAAACACAAACCCTCCAACCCAAAAAGGCCTGTGGTGTTGATGGTATCCTGCATGAAATGATCAAATATACAGACCACAAATTCCAATTGACTATACTTAAACTCTTTAACATCCTCCTCAGCTCTGAGATCTTCCCCAATATTTGGAACCAAGGACTGATCACCCCAATCCACAAAAGTGGAGACAAATTTGACCCCAATAACTACCGTGGGATATGCATCAACAGCAACCTTGGGAAAATCCTCTGCATTATCATTAACAGCAGACTCATACATTTCCTCAGCGACAACAACTTACTGAGCAAATGTCAAATTGACTTTTTCAGAATTACCATACAACAGACCATGTATTCACCCAAATCAACAAACAAACAAACCAAAACAAATGCAAAGTCTTCGCATGCTTTGTTGATTTCAAAAAAGCTTTTGACTCAATTTGTGTGTGGTTAAAATTGGCAAAAAACACAGACATTTATTTCCACAGGCCCGTGGGGTGAGACAGGGATGCAGTTTAAGCCCCACACTCTTCAACAGATATATCAATGAATTGGCGAGGGAGAGCGTGAGGGAGAGAGTGAGGGCGAGCGTGAGGGAGGCTGACCCAGTTTACAGACACCATGCTGAGCTCCCAGCCAAAAC
The DNA here is from genome assembly GCF_036934945.1 of Oncorhynchus masou masou. Taxonomy (NCBI): domain Eukaryota; kingdom Metazoa; phylum Chordata; class Actinopteri; order Salmoniformes; family Salmonidae; genus Oncorhynchus; species Oncorhynchus masou. The sequence goes on along the minus strand of NC_088224.1, from coordinate 69,286,462 downwards.
TGAACTAAATAACACAGGACAGGCTGGCAGAGTCTAACAGCTGCCTGGTGACTGCCTGGTCCTCCACGGTCTTCTTTCTTCCCCCTGTCACCCCCTGCACCGCCCGGCCCTCACTCCTACCCTTCTGAAAACGCACACACTGGATGCACAGAAACACTTGCATGCTCACACACACTGGATGCACAGAAACACTTGCATGCTCACACACACGCCCGTGTGTGTGCTTGTTTGTGTAACCAGCAGGGTGTGTGTGATGGGTTGTGACACATGCAGGCTCTGCCACAGCAGTGTAGATTGATGTTGACGTCCACACAAAAGCACAGTTGGTGACACAGGCACAGTGACACAGACCTTCTCTCCTGCTGATACACGCGTGCGCGCGCGCACACACACACACAATAAAGACTGCTAACTGGTATAGCCAGTTAGCAAAAGCGTGGTCTGTGTTATCTGTGGAATAATGCACTCTGTTTAAAAGCCTTCAATCTTAAATGCAAACATGGACTTTATAAGACACACACTATTCATGCTCTGAGCCTTTGGTGAATTTTCTCTCAAAGTCAAAGGTAGGTATACACCAGAGACATATCAAAGCCATGCCAGTGTGTGTGTGTGCCACTTGTCCTTGTGGGGGTGATGCCTGCTGCAGACAATCAATCAATAAGCTGTGTGTTCTTTGGGGGTCACAGAGACAGCGCCCCTGTCCTAGAGCAGTCAGAGGTGATCATCAAAACCCAGCTGGACTCAGCCACACACACTGGCACGTACACACACGTACACACACGTACACACACGTACACACACATACACACACGTACACACACGTACACACACATACACACACATACACATACACACATACACACACGTACACACACGTACACACACATACACACACATACACACACGTACACACATGTACACACACGTACACACACGTACACACTCGTACACACACGTACACACACATACACACACATACACACACGTACACACACATACACACACATACACACATACACACACGTACACACACGTACACACACATACACACACGTACACACACGTACACACACATACACATGCACGTTAGCGCATGCATACACGTGTGCAGACACTTAGAACAGTGGCACCCACTGCTTAATGCTTAAGGCACAGAGTTTGGCACCGTAACAAATTTAACATTGGAATGGGACTTCCATGGAAGAATCCCAACTGGTAAATGGAAGATCACTGCAGAGAATTCTAATCACAATGATGCTTCGTGCCATCTGCATTATGAGAGAATGATAAGAAAACAGAGGGGAAGAACAGAAGAGAAGAGCAGAATATTGTGTATTGTAGTCGTCATTCATCGAATGGAGCCTTGAGACACACGCACACACACAAACACATACGCACGCACATACACGCACATACGCACACACACACACATACGCACACATACGCACGCACACACAAACGCACATATGCACGCACATACGCACACATACGCACCCACACACGCACACACAAGCGCACGCACACACGCGCACGCACACACAAACCGCTGCCTTGTGAAATGTCAAGCATGACAAAGCCAGGTAGGAGAGGAGTGTAATTAATCAGTATTACCAGCGTCAGTGTTGTCATTGACCCAGACACACTGGGCAATCAGGAGAGCAGGGAAGCAGCACATCAACACACACATACACTCCAGCTGACTGGATAGAAGAGATGAGGTCTGTATGAAGCTCACCAAGTAGTGTCTGTTGTAGTGTAGTGTCTGTTGTAGTGGAGTGGCTGTTGTAGTGTAGTGTCTGTTGTAGTGTAGTGTCTGTTGTGGTGTAATGTCTGTTGTAGTGTAGTGGCTGTTGTAGTGTAGTGTCTGTTGTGGTGTGGTGTCTGTTGTGGTGTAGTGTCTGTTGTAGTGTAGTGTCTGTTGTGGTGTAGTGTCTGTTGTAGTGTAGTGTCTGTTGTGGTGTGGTGTCTGTTGTGGTGTAGTGTCTGTTGTGGTGTAGTGTCTGTTGTGGTGTAGTGTCTGTTGTGTTGTAGTGTCTGTTGTAGTGTAGTGTCAGTTGTAGTGTATTGTATGTTGTAGTGTAGTGGCTGTTGTAGTGTATTGTATGTTGTAGTGTAGTGGCTGTTGTAGTGTAGTGGCTGTTGTAGTGTATTGTATGTTGTAGTGTATTTTATGTTGTAGTGTGTTGTCTGTTGTAGTGTATTGTATGTTGTAATGTAGTGTCTGTTGTAGTGTAGTGGCTGTTGTAGTGTAGTGGCTGTTGTAGTGTAGTGTCTGTTGTAGTGTATTTTATGTTGTAGTGTAGTGTCTGTTGTAGTGTATTGTCTGTTGTAGTGTAGTGTCTGTTGTAGTGTAGTGGCTGTTGTAGTGTAGTGGCTGTTGTAGTGTAGTGGCTGTTGTAGTGTAGTGTCTGTTGTGGTGTACTGCCTGTTGTAATGTGGTGTCTGTTGTAGTGTAGTGCCTGCTGTAGTGTCTGTTGTAGTGTGCTGTCTGTTGTAGTGTACTGTCTGTTGTAGTGTGGTGTCTGTTGTAGTGTAGTGTCTGTTGTAGTGTCTGTTGTAGTGTAGTGTCTGTTGTGGTGTGGTGTCTGTTGTGGTGTGGTGTCTGTTGTGGTTTAGTGTCTGTTGTAGTGTAGTGTCTGTTGTAGTGTACTGTCTATTGTAGTGTGGTGTCTGTTGCAGTGTATTGTCTGTTGCAGTGTATTGTATGTTGTAGTGTATTTTATGTTGTAGTGTAGTGTCTGTTGTAGTGCAGTGTCTGTTGTAGTGCAGTGTCTGTTGTAGTGTAGTGTCTGTTGTAGTGTAGTGGCTGTTGTAGTGTAGTGGCTGTTGTAGTGTGGTGTCTGTTGTAGTGTATTGTATGTTGTAGTGTATTTTATGTTGTAGTGTAGTGTCTGTTGTAGTGTAGTGGCTGTTGTAGTGTAGTGGCTGTTGTAGTGTAGTGGCTGTTGTAGTGTAGTGTCTGTTGTAGTGTATTGTATGTTGTAGTGTATTTTATGTTGTAGTGTAGTGTCTGTTGTAGTGTATTGTCTGTTGTAGTGTAGTGTCTGTTGTAGTGTAGTGGCTGTTGTAGTGTAGTGTCTGTTGTGGTGTACTGCCTGTTGTAATGTGGTGTCTGTTGTAGTGTAGTGCCTGCTGTAGTGTCTGTTGTAGTGTGCTGTCTGTTGTAGTGTACTGTCTGTTGTAGTGTAGTGTCTGTTGTAGTGTAGTGGCTGTTGTAGTGTAGTGTCTGTTGTGGTGTACTGCCTGTTGTAATGTGGTGTCTGTTGTAGTGTAGTGTCTGTTGTAGTGTATTTTATGTTGTAGTGTAGTGTCTGTTGTAGTGTATTTTATGTTGTAGTGTAGTGTCTGTTGTAGTGTATTGTCTGTTGTAGTGTAGTGTCTGTTGTAGTGTAGTGGCTGTTGTAGTGTAGTGTCTGTTGTAGTGTAGTGTCTGTTGTAGTGTAGTGTCTGTTGTAGTGTATTTTATGTTGTAGTGTAGTGTCTGTTGTAGTGTATTGTCTATTGTAGTGTAGTGTCTGTTGTAGTGTAGTGGCTGTTGTAGTGTAGTGGCTGTTGTAGTGTAGTGTCTGTTGTGGTGTACTGCCTGTTGTAATGTGGTGTCTGTTGTAGTGTTGTGTCTGTTGTAGTGTAGTGTCTGGTGTTGTGTAGTGCCTGTTGTAGTGTGGTATCTGTTGTTGTGTAGTGTATGTTGTAGTGTGATGTCTGTTGGAGTGTACTGTCTGTTGTGGTGTAGTGTCTGTTGTAGTGTCTGTTGTAGTGTAGTGGCTGTTGTTGTGTAGTGTTTGTTGTAGTGTGGTGTCTGTTGTTGTGTAGTGCCTGATGTAGTGTGCTGTCTGTTGTAGTGTCTGTTGTAGTGTTGTGTCTGTTGTAGTGTAGTGTCTGGTGTTGTGTAGTGCCTGTTGTAGTGTGGTATCTGTTGTTGTGTAGTGTCTGTTGTAGTGTTGTGTCTGTTGTAGTGTAGTGTCTGGTGTTGTGTAGTGCCTGTTGTAGTGTGGTATCTGTTGTTGTGTAGTGTCTGTTGTAGTGTAGTGTCTGTTGTAGTGTAGTGCATGTTGTAGTGCAGTGTCTCTTGTAGTGTAGTGTCTGTTGTAGTGTGTTGGGGAATAATCAGAATTAGTTGGGTAACATAGATAGGATGTTTTATTTTCATGATATGCTTATGAGTTATTTCTCATAGGAATGTATTTTGTTGTACTATAGTGGTGGCCATTGGCACTTATCTGTTCTCTGTCAGGACTAAGTTGCTTGGGCCGCAGAGAGGGGAGAGGTCAAGGTGCCATCATGTGTAAACATATCTTTTGCTCCACTGTGTCTGTGTGCCAGTCACTCCCTACTTTTCCCATCGGGGAGAGGAGGATGGCAGTGTCTGGAATCATTCTATGCTCTCTCTCTCTCTTAACCTATAGGCTCACTCTCTTCTCCGTGAGCTTGTCCAGGATTGGTTGTATTTAGAATTGGTTGTATCTAAATTACAATTTGTTATATATCATAGGGTGGGGGTAATGTCTTGGTACCATTTTGTACCATGGACAAAATAAGAGCTTTGTTTAGGAGACCAAACTGAACGATAATTTATAGCCAACTCTGTCTGGCTAGGGGATACTCCTCTCTGAAGTAAAGTCTTTCTTTGTGTAAGTTCCATGGACCTGTGGATTGTCATGTTGTCTAGGGGGGGTGGATCTTCGCTATAAAGGATCCCATTTGCCATTATGTTGGGACTCTCAACTTTTCATTAGAGATACTGAACTGTTGAAAGTCAAAATGCTATTGCAATGTGGAAGGGACTCTCAGAGAATTCATTGATATACACTGAATTGATCTGAGAGTCACAGGGTTGTGATAGAGCTCATATAATTAAAGATGGAATTTGATAACTAACTCTGACTTGTGTGTGTGGTTTGCTCCCATGATTTGGTAAATAGAGGAAATTTCCACGACAAGTGTCTGTTGTAGTGTAGTGTCTGTTGTGGTGTAGTGTCTGTTGTGGTGTAGTGTCTGTCGTGGTGTAGTGCCTGTTGTAGTGCAGTGTCTGTTGTAGTGTAGTGTCTGTCGTGGTGTAGTGCCTGTTGTAGTGCAGTGTCTGTTGTAGTGTAGTGTATGTTGTAGTGTAGTGTCTGTTGTAGTGTAGTGTATGTTGTAGTGTAGTGTCTGTTGTAGTGTAGTGTCTGTTGTAGTGTAGTGTCTGTTGTAGTGTAGTGTCTGTTGTAGTGTATGTTGTAGTGTAGTGTCTGTTGTAGTGTAGTGCCTGTTGTAGTGTAGTGCCTGTTGTAGTGTAGTGCCTGTTGTAGTGTAGTGCCTGTTGTTGTGTAGTGTCTGTTGTAGTGTAGTGTCTGTTGTAGTGTAGTGTCTGTTGTAGTGTATTGTATGTTGTAGTGTAGTGTCTGTTGTAGTGTAGTGCCTGTTGTAGTGTAGTGCCTGTTGTAGTGTAGTGCCTGTTGTAGTGTAGTGCCTGTTGTTGTGTAGTGTCTGTTGTAGTGTAGTGTCTGTTGTAGTGTAGTGTCTGTTGTAGTGTATTGTATGTTGTAGTGTAGTGTCTGTTGTAGTGTAGTGTCTGTTGTAGTGTAGTGTCTGTTGTAGTGTAGTTAGTGTATGCTGTAGTGTAGTGTAGTGTAGTGTCTGTTGTAGTGTAGTGTCTGTTGTAGTGTAGTTAGTGTCTGTTATAGTGTAGTGTAGTGTCTGTTGTAGTGTAGTTAGTGTCTGTTGTAGTGTAGTGTCTGTTGTAGTGTAGTGTCTGTTGTAGTGTAGTTAGTGTCTGTTGTAGTGTAGTGTAGTGTCTGTTGTAGTGTAGTTAGTGTCTGTTGTAGTGTAGTGTAGTGTCTGTTGTAGTGTAGTTAGTGTCTGTTGTAGTGTAGTGCCTCTCCCAATAGCCGGTTGCAGTCAAAGGGCGTATGCCAGGTTCTGAGGTGGAGCATTGATGTTATAGTTTGTGATATGTTGCTTGTAAGCCTGACTTGCTGTATGAGGCTGTATTATTATATCACACTGTTACATGCAGAACTACATCCAGTGAGGAACAGTAAGGAACAGTGAGGAGCAGTGAGGAGTAGTGAGGAACAGTGAGGTCTAGTGAGGAGCAGTGAGGAGCAGTGAGGAACAGTGAGGTCTAGTGAGGAGCAGTGAGGTCTAGTGAGGAACAGTGAGGAGCAGTGAGGAACAGTGAGGTCTAGTGAGGAGCAGTGAGGTCTAGTGAGGAACAGTGAGGAACAGTGAGGAGCAGTGATGAGCAGTGAGGTCTAGTGTGGAGCAGTGAGGAACAATGAGGAGCAGTGAGGTCTAGTGAGGAGCAGTGAGGTCCAGTGAGGAGCAGTGAGGTCTAGTGATGAACAGTGAGGAGCAGTGAGGAACAGTGAGGAGCAGTGAGGTCTAGTGAGGAGCAGTGAGGTCTAGTGAGGAACAGTGAGGACCAGTGAGGAGCAGTGAGGTCTAGTGAGGAGCAGTGAGGTCCAGTGAGGAGCAGTGAGGAGCAGTGAAGTCCAGTGAGAAGGAGTGAAGTCTAGTGAGGAGCAGTGAGGAACAGTGAGGTCTAGTGAGGAACAGTGAGGAGTAGTGAGATCTAGTGAGGAGCAGTGAGATCTAGTGAGGAGCAGTGAGGAACAATGAGGAGCAGTGATATCTAGTGAGGAGCAGTGAGGTCCAGTGAGGAGCAGTGAGGAACAGTGAGATCTAGTGAGGAGCAGTGAGGTCCAGTGAGGTCTAGTGAGGAGCAGTGAGGTCTAGTGAGGAGCATTGAGGAACAATGAAGAGCAGTGAGATCTAGTGAGGAGCAGTGAGGTCCAGTGAGGTCTAGTGAGGAACAGTGAGGAGTAGTGAGATCTAGTGAGGAGCAGTGAGATCTAGTGAGGAGCAGTGAGGAACAATGAGGAGCAGTGAGATCTAGTGAGGAGCAGTGAGGTCCAGTGAGGAGCAGTGAGGTCCAGTGAGGAGCAGTGAGATCTAGTGAGGAGCAGTGAGGTCTAGTGAGGAGCAGTGAGATCTAGTGAGGAGCAGTGAGGTCTAGTGAGGAGCAGTGAGGTCCAGTGAGGTCTAGTGCGGAGCAGTGAGGTCTAGTGAGGAGCAGTGAGGTCTAGTGAGGAGCAGTGAGGTCCAGTGAGGTCTAGTGAGGTCTAGTGAGGAGCAAAGAGGTCTAGTGAGGAGCAGTGAGTTCTAGTGAGGATCAGTGAGGTCCAGTGAGGTCTAGTGAGGAGCAGTGAGGTCTAGTTAGGAGCAGTGAGGTGCAGTGAGGTGTAGTGAGGAGCAGTGAGGTCAACTGAGGAGCAGTGAGGTGCAGTGAGGAGCAGTGAGGAACAGTGAGGAGCAGTGAGGTCTAGTGAGGAGCAGTGAGGTCCAGTGAGGAGCAGTGAGGAACAGTGAGGAACAAGTGAGGTCTAGTGAGGAGCAGTGAGGTCTAGTGAGGAGCAGTGAGGTCTAGTGAGGAGCAGTGAGGTCTAGTGAGGTGTCTAGGCTTTTTTCTGACAACCATGTGTGTGTGCACATAGATAGACGTGTTTGCTCTTGTTCTTGGGTGCGTTAGTAAGTGTGTGGGTGTGTGTGTGTTCTCCAGACCAGGCAGGCAGGGCAGGAGGTCTGGGCTGCTAGACTGTCTCTCTGCTCTGCTCCTCTTCCTGGCATGGCCCTCTGGCCAGAATCCAGCAGCTATAAAATAACATCAACATGTTTTTATCTCCTCCTCCCCTCCCCCACCACTGATAGATAGCTTTCCAAATCAAAATGAAAGCCCTTGAACACCCTCTTTTTGTTGTGCACAATTATTTTGATTCCTAGCCGTAAAAACAGAGCAATGTGTCAGAAAGCTGCTCTCGGCACTGTGGCTGAGGAGGCATAAATCATCCAATATGTCTGCCTCATCCTCTGATGGATGGCCTGGACACTTAAGGCAGTGTACATCATTTGCAATTTGCACTCTCATATGCTGTATCAGGGATGCATATATACATTACTCTCTATACTGTACTGTTCACAGGGAGAGACAGTGAGGGGGAGAATGTACTAGTGTGCATTGTAACATGCTATCTGAATTGGGCTGGCTGAGGGCTGGACGTAAGTGGAGACAGATGATATGATCCAGTGTGCTGGTTACACTGGATGTCGGAGGGGGACACAAAGAGAGAGAGAGAGAGAGAGCGAGAGAGAGAGAGAGAAAGAGAGCAGCAGACACAGAGCCGGTGGAGGAGTAGGGGCCAATAGATCTAGGAATTGACCAATGCCATGGTGCCACCTGTGTAACGCTGCGGCTGAGGCCAAAAGTGGTTTTCTGCTTCCTTCATCAGCATAATAAAGTGTGATAATGAGGATGGTGTGTATTCTGCTGTGGGCACACAGGGACCAGGGCCATGTGGAGTGTCAGAGAGAGAGGAGAGAAGCCACACCTGGGGAATAATAATCATGACAAGCAGCAGGCAGGAGAGAGGAAGTGATCAAGAATGGAAGGGACAGAAAAATAAGAGTGGAAGCACTTAGTTTACACAGCATCACAAACAAGACAATGACAGAGAGGAAAAGAAAGAGGGGAGAGAGAGAGAAACCCTGAACCATCAATAAAAAAACAGGAAAAGCTTTGCACCATCTTCCTTCCAGTAATAGGTCACTAATTAAAACTGCAGTGCCCTTTGCAACTCATTTCAGACTTTCTCCAGGAGCCAGTGACCCCACCGGACTTAATTGATTGAGGTTGGGGTATCTTCGCTCAAACACATCTTTGATTAGAGCCCAGAATCCCGGTTGCAGGAGGAGTTCGGGCACCACAGAACTGCCCAGAGGCTAGAGGCTAAAGATGCGAAGCTTACAGTATGTTGTTATGCCAGAAACAATCCCTTGAGAAGGAACCCAGTGCTCAATATTGAGCAACGCCAGCAGACAGAGAGAAACTCCCAGTGCCTCAGCTTGTTGGATGGGATTCAGCTTTTGCTCCTCCAACTGGAGGCTATGCTCTATTTCTCTAGCTATATATAGAGGCTGCTTAAGCTGCAACACTGTGCATGTAAGTTTTCTTAAAGTAGGGTAATAGATGCCAAATGACAGCTCTTAGCTGGTATTCAAGCAGCACTATTTTTGGATTTAGCTCCAGTCAGACAGTTCAGAGAGTTCTGTGGGCCTGGCCCGGCTCCAGGGTTTGTGTCTGTGTGGGGCTTTGTGTGCATGTTCTTTTCATTTGTGTGTGGGTGTGTATGTGGGGTGGGGGTGTTGCTATCCTACACAGTGGATGCTGATGGGCACCGGTGCAAAACAAAATAGATGCACTGCACAGCATCCTTAAAGAGCAGACCTTCAATCCCCCATGGTGCTGTCAATCATCCATCTCTGAGCAGAGGTCATAGTGCACTCAGTCCTCTCCCTTACCACTAAAGACATCTAGCAATGACCATCACCCCCAGCATTACCCTCTCACAGAACCTTGTTTTGCCAGTGATGTGTGAATACTCTCAAGGTGTAAAGCCGTCTGCTGGGACCCCCCAGAGAGCCACAGAGCTATCAGTGATCTACCCATCTTTTTGTAATGAACTTATTTCAGTGGATGGAGGGTATGGAAGGTAGAGGAGCTTATGAGGAGGGGTTTGAAAGGGTCATAGAAGGCCACTTAACGTTATCTCAGCAGTAGAAGCCTTCAGCGAGATCTGCTGGTGAATTCTGACTTGTGCAGAATAGAAAGGTTCATGCAGTATAGGGGTGGTGGGAGCAGGATGGGACGAGAATGCATGATACAACAGGATAGGGAGTGAGAGAAGGAATAGAGGGGAAGAGAGAGAGGGTGAGAGAGCGAGAGAAAAAGAGAGAGCGACAGAGAGGGAGAGAGAGAGAAAGAAAGAGAACCAGATATACAGTGCAGGAGAGAGAAATCCGTGTGTGAAAGGTCATAAATAAAGTCATGTGACCCATGACTTATCCGTTGCTTTGCTTTGTTTTGTTGTCTGGAAGTGACACAGAGGGTCCTAATGAGCAGCCAGGTCCAGAGGAGGACATCAGGAGGAACTCCAGCTGACCCCAACAGCCAGGAAGGAAAACTCACCAGGAAAAGAAGGAACGAGTGATTGAGGGAAAAGTGGAGTGAGGGGAGAAACAAAAAGTCTTATCAGAAAGGCAATCATAGATGTGATGGTGAAAGTGAGTGTCCATTTGAAATTCCATCCCCCTGACCACACATTGGGCCAAAATGGAGTTATAGAGGGAGAGAAGGGTGGAAGAGGGAGAATGGGAGGGAGAGAAGGGGGGAGAGGGAGAATGGGAGGGAGAGGGAGAATGGGAGGGAGAGAAGGGGGAAGAGAGAAGGGGGAAGAGGGAGAATGGGAGGGAGAGAAGGGGGGAGAGGGAGAATGTGGTGAGAGAGAACGGGGGGAAGAGGGAGAATGGGAGGGAGAGAAGGGGGAAGAGAGAATGGGAGGGAGAGAAGGGGGAAGAGGGAGAATGGGAGGGAGAGAAGAGGGGAGAGGGAGAATGTGGTGAGAGAGAACGGGGGGAAGAGGGAGAATGGGAGGGAGAGAAGGGTGAAGAGAGAGAATGGGAGGGAGAGAAGGGGGGAAGAGGGAGAGAAGGGGGGAAGAGGGAGAATGGGAGGGAGAGAAGGGGGGAAGAGGGAGAATGGGAGGGAGAGAAGGAAGAAGGGGGTGGGGAGCAGCAGCCACTATGACTCTGAAATATGTTTTATGAACTTTCAGAGTCATAGTGGCTTCTGCTCTCCCAGCATGGCCTGAAGATTACCAGCTAAACCCCCTGGTCCACTTTCCATGCCCACATCCTCCCAGGTCCCTTATAAAGATATACCATCAGATAAAGTCATAGCATCAGGTAGAACTGATAGATAATATAGTTGTTATGATGGGTATACATGAGAGCTATAGTAACTTCCATGTCACATACAGTATCTGGCAGGTTGAGATGAAGGTTATGGAGGGAAAGCTCCAATTGAACATCAGCGAATCTGAATGTAATTATTTTGACATCTTTTACATAAATGTATGCATTTCTTCCAGGTCACTGACCTGGCCCAGCTAGCTCTGTTCCAGAAAACTGTGACATAACTGAAGGGCTTCTGACAGTAGTATTTTGTAGCTTTAGGTAATTCCTGCTACACTGTCATGTTTAAATAGATTTCCTATGTACCTTCCCTCTCATTCTGTAAAACCTTCAGAAAGAATAACACGAAGCCAAAGAAGGAATACATTTAAATCCACCCCCTTATTCTGATCCGCTAATCTCAAGTGTTAGTCTCATATAATACAGGGTCGTCGTCGTCCCAAACCCCCCTCTTCAGACTGTACAAGTGTAAAAATAATGAGTATTTTTCTCAGAGGTGCATTTTAATGTGTCCAATCTTGCCTTTCTCTTGTTCATAGACAGGGCCACACTTGCTATTTAATTCCGGGTTTGTATTGCCATTCACCACTTCCATTCGAAGCAGGAGTCCTTGTAATTATACTGGAGTCATCAAAAACACACTGAAAAACAACAAGTGATTCAAAAGCAAAGAGGAATATTGGAATGCAGAAACCGTACGTAAAATGGATGCATACATGACTGTAAGTCGCTTTTGATAAAAGTGTCCACTAAATGGCATATTTTATTTATTATATATTCGGACCTATTTTTATTTATTTTGGGTAGAAACAAAAATAATATACAGTGAGAAGGCACAGTCCTCCACTTTATAATGGTCTGTAGTGTAGTGTATTTCTGCCCTTGAAAGCAACACTTACAGGGCAGATGGAAAGGACTCCTGAAAGCAACACTTTACAGGGCAGATGGAACGGACCCCTGAAAGCAACACTTTACAGGGCAGATGGAACGGACCCCTGAAAGCAACACTTTACAGGGCAGATGGAACGGACTCCTGAAAGCAACACTTTACAGGGCAGATGAAACGGACCCCTGAAAGCAACACTTTGCAACACTTTACAGGGCAGATGGAACGGACCCCTGAAAGCAACACTTTACAGGGCAGTTGGAACGGACCCCTGAAAGCAACACTTTACAGGGCAGATGGAACGGACTCCCATCCTCATCTATTATTTGTCTATACGAGCCTCTGTTTTGATGTGCCAAGGTCATGTCATGCTGTGTGTGTTGATTAGCGTTAGTGATACCGTACTGGGAATACAGTGTTGGAACACCGCACAGATACTAAACATTCATTGCACGATCTCAGCCAAGGAAGGGCTGCATAACTGTGTTTGTTAACGTTGCATGTGTGGGTCTTTTATCTGTTTGGATAGCCTGATAAAACCTCTCCGGTGGAGCAACACACTTAAAGTCCACCGTATGTCCAGTGGATGAGTCCTAGACGACTCTCCTATCCTCAACTCTATTTACTGTTCTGATTGCTGCACACTCCTAGTTCTCTCTGACTGATTCCCAAAATGCATCCTATTCCCTCTATAGTGCACCACGTTTGACCAGAGGCCTATGGGAGTATATAGGAAAGGCAAAATTAAGATGCCTTGTTATGTTATGAACGCTATGATAACGTAGAAACCTGAAGCCTTTAGCTGAAACAGAAACAATAGCATTCCTGATTCCTCAGCAGGTTCCAGCACATGCAACTATTACTGAGTTTCTTTAGAAATGACTGAGAGAGAAGCTACTTCAGGACTTCTTCCTTGGCCGCGTGTACAGGAGACAAACAGCAGTGTGGGACTGTTCTGAACCAACCGAACGATGTGGCTGTGAGAGTCTCCCGGTGTCCTTAGTCCACCTCCTCTCATCAGGTGCCTCACATTTTAATGATTACCGTTCACAGACCGCTCAGGTCCACCTGCTAGCTGCTCTTTTCTTTCACAGCCATTTTCTCTCTCCCTTTCTTCTCCTTCATCGCTTTCCTCTCACCTCGGTGACTCAGAAGCAGTTGGCCAGTGGTAGCACCGGTCTTTGTCATCTCCCCATCAGACCGGGCTGCTTCGGGAGAACTGGTGGCAAGCCTAGCGCCTGCTTCACCACCGCTGATAGCCCGGTGTGGGTAGAGGGTAGCGGGATAGAGAGGCACGCCCAGCCCATCGCCCCCCTGGGCAGCTACAGGCTCAGAAGCTCTGCAGAGGGTCTGGCTGAAAGATTTTCTGTCTCTAAACTCTCGTTAACAGCCAGGGAGCAAACTGGGAGATGTATGTATTCTGAAACTCTCTGTGAGACCAACCCTGCAACACCTTCCCAAAACAGCACCGGCATTAAACTTACTGTAGCTCACTCACTGTTCCCTTGGCGACAGCATCATAACATGACATGGTGGACGCTTTTTAAGAAGAAGAACAATATATGCCATTTAACAGACACTTTTATTCAAAGCAATGCTGAAGCAAATGCTGTGTCTGAGAAAAAGTTGTCTCTCTCTGTCTTTCTCTCTCTGTCTTTCTCTCTCTGTCTTTCTCTCTCTGTCTTTCTCTCTCTGTCTTTCTCTCTCTGTCTTTCTCTCTCTGTCTTTCTCTCTCTCTTTCTCTCTCTGTCTTTCTCTCTCTGTCTTTCTCTCTCTGTCTTTCTCTCTCTGTCTTTCTCTCTCTGTCTCCTTGACTTCTGTTGTTCCTGGCACATAGTGTGCAGATACACGGCGATAGCAGCCAAAACACCACACCGGGGAGAAGTTGAGTTAATGATGCAGAGAGTGCTGGCTGGCCAGACTACAGCCCTCCAGAGTGGACACTGAGTGAACAGGCCCTCTGTCCCCCACAAGCCCTGCCACCGTGTCCCTCCCGTCCCATAAATCCTGCCATATTTCATACCTTGGCAAAGCTTTGTGTCTAATCTGAATTATTTCCTTTATTTGTCTTAGTTTTGCTGTGTGATCACATATTAATTTATTCACTTTACAATGGCATGCAGCTGGATGGCGGTAAGCTGAAGCCTCGTTATTGTCATTCTGCAGGAGACGGAGCGCGTATTTAACAAGCAACAAGCTTGTTAGATTAATTCAGGGTTTTTTCACACATGATGCTCTCTCCCTGTCCAATTGGGAGAGATGAACGCAAAATGCCACTGTGTTGCACCATATCACTGCTACTCAGACCATGTCACCAATGACAACAATGTTGGAGAGGCTTAATGACTGGAACTTTCTCAGAGAACTCATTCTCTGAATATGCATTCCTCTGGCAGTTGATGTCAAAAAGCGCCTCTGTTTTTCTTTGATTAATTTTCCAGCGGACATTGTTCAATATAAGCCTGGACACGGGCCTGGACACAGGCCTTACAGTGTTATGCTCTCTAATAAAGCCGGGCCCTCATAGATCTTCTCCATGGAGACACCACTAAAGTGGAAACTGATGTGTCCTGTAATTGAAATGAACAATCTCCTACACATGGACCCTCAGTATCACAGCCTAATTGCCTCTCTCATTAAAAAACATGTGTTGCGTCTTTGTGATCTGCACTAGGTTTAATATGGAGTGAGATTGGCTGTCACTGCCATGTATATTAGTCTTTTCTGTCAGGTGAATACATGGTAACAGTGAAATAGGGCTGGCTCTGAGTCCTATATGCTTTAAATGGGGAGTTTTCGCTCCTCTGATCTCCCATCCACTGGCCAGCCAATCCCTCTGTTGTAGCTCCCCGGTCGTTAGGAAATTTAATTAAGGCCCTGAAAGAACTTGAATCAGATGGATTATTTGCAGGGGCTGCAATGATGTTTTGTCTCCGAGTGGGGGGGCAGAGTAAATGACTAGAACAGCGTGAAGGCCCTCTTTCCACGCTTTATAAAGAGGATTGAGTGAACAGGGCCGTTTGCCAATCCATTTGTGAACGTTTTTTTGATAGGGAGAAAAAAGCTGTGAATAAAATTGGTATTTCTCCACACAAATGAATTGGAATCATTGTATCAAACAAAGGTGGATCATGAAAGCATACAGCCAGGGTGTGAAAAGCACATGGGCAGGGCCTTGTCAGAAAAGCACATGGGCAGGGCCTTGTCAGAAAAGCACATGGGCAGGGCCTTGTCAGAAAAGCAGGAACTTTTGCTGGCAATTAGTTGAATAGTGTGAAATGGGAGCCTACTGAAACAACCTATGAAGTTTCATAGAAATCTGAATGAAATGTGACAATTACTGGCCCCAACCAGACACGAATGGTGCCGCCCACTAACAGCTGCACAACAGGGACACTCAATACTATGGTGCCTGGGAGACACCAACCCCACATGAATATCTCTCAATGGAGAGGAGCACATCCGATATTCACTAATTGCACTGTATTCTTTCTGTGGATAGCAGAGAAAAAGTCAGATCATAATAATTCATAATTTTATTTAATTTTACTTCATTGGGTTCGACTAAATCTGTCACCTTGATGCCCTTTGTGATACATAAATAGAGGAGAGAGGTAATGAATGACGCACATTTTCCACTGAAGTGTTGAAACAGGTGTCAAAAGAAAATGGGTCATTGTTGTTTGAAAGTTCAGAAACATCGGTGGATTATCTCTCTTTCAAGTTGTGCTTTGCTCACTCACAGACTGGTTGGCACTTCCTTTACTGTGTCTGTTCAATAGTTAACGAAGGAAGCTCAGATCTCAATTATTATCCATTCTCTCAAATCCTTTCATTTTCTCATCTGTAGACAAGCACATGGAATCCTTTCACGTGTCAATTGTCATTTAGTTTGCCTGCATGTTCTGTATAATGAACAGAATGATCTCATTATTTCATGAATTATGTCTTGTTGTTGTTGCACTGTCGAGAAAGAAACTACAAGTGAGCATTTGGTTGGACGATGTATAACAATGCCGATCTCGTAAACACTGTACGACTAATAAAACGTGGTTTGTGTTAACTACCATAGTAACCCATCGATATTGAACAATTAATGTCTCTTTTGAAGTTTGGCGAGACTTGCCTTGGCCTTAAAAATATGGCGCAATTCTGAGTAATGTAGGGCTTTGTGAAATTGAAATAATATCTGTACTTCAAAAGTAGTATTGACTCATTGACAGACTAGTCTATCTAGTGAGACAAACCGAGGAAAGTCATTTAGCCTCAAGGAAGACATTGTAAGTCCTCCTGCAGAATGACAAATCTGTGGATGATGATGGGGACAGAGTATGCAGTATATAATCAGTTTGTTCCCATAATATCTAGTAGAGATGATATTTCATACCCTTCAACTGAAAGTCATGCTCAAATGTTCTAAATAGTAATAATATACAGTATTATACAGTACTGTATATACAGTATTATACTCAAAGTGCAGTTACCTGTCATGACTAGGTAACCATGGAGATAGTTCCAAAGTATTGACATGACTGTCACACTGAACACCGTATCAGATATTGTTTTGTTCAAACTGCAATTGGAAAACATATTGGACGCCTTCATACTGCACCTTAGCCCAGTGCTAAAGCTTAGCCCAGGGTTAACAAATGTTTGTGTGAACACAGGCTAAACTAGCCCAGGGCCAGTCTACCCTGGGGCTTAGAACAAGGCCTATTGAGAGATAGCCTATGTATCCCAGTAGGATGCATGACAACATGATATGACAGAGGTGCTAATGGCATGGTATCCAGCGGTCAGAGGGTTATTTCATTACTGAGCAGGGAGTCTGCCTACATGCCCCACGTTTCACTGAAGCACAAGACTGCAGGACTTCTTTGATATTACAAGAAAGTAGATTGGTTGTCTCTCGTGTGTGTGTGTGTGTGCAAGAATGTGTGTGTGTCTGTTTGCGTGTGTGTGTGTGTGACTCACCAGACACCATGTTCTGCCTTCAGTGAGTGTGTAATTTGGGAAGGAACACAAACAGGAACGAGGACTGTGTGTGTCTTTGATAGTTCAGCTGCATACTACACACCACAGTATTCCTCCTTGATGACTGTACTGTCTGCTATGAGACACATGTAGTTGGTTGCTGGGTGGTTGTCTTAGAATATCTCATTCCCCCTGTACCACAATCACTCCCTCCTTCCCTGGCTTTCCTTTTTTTCTCAGCCTTACACAGAGTATTTTTCCCTGCCTGAATCTCGGTGTTTTTACCAGCTTCCCCTCCCATGTTTTGGTGTCGGTCCAACATACTGCTGCCTGTCAGGCAGGGTATCTATACCCCCTTCTCGCTGTCTCTCTCCTCCCACTCCTCTCAGCAGCTACCTCCATCCTCCTATTGGGATTCAGCTCACACTACACTGTCTAATTAGAGAGAAAGAAAAAGAAAGCCTCTCCCTTATCGCTCCCCCGCCCCATGTCCTCTCCCCCTCCCCTTGTCCTCTCCCCCTGTCCTCTCCTCCTCTTTCTCTCACTTCCTCTCTCCCCCTACCATCCGGCGGATCCCATGCAGATACATTTAATTGATTTGTTAAGAGCCTTTAATATATCCTGACATGCTAAAGCCACTGTTTATATGAGGTGTGGAGATAGTAAACTTTATGTTGTCAATAAAAGACAAGTAGAGAAGGTGTATTGGTCCTCCTATAGCTTCTATAGCTCCTATATCTCCTACAGTATATATCCTATAGCTCCTATATCTCATTTTTCTCCTATATCTCCTACAGTATATCTCCTATAGCTCTTATATCTTCTATAACTCTTATACAGTCCCAAATGACACCCTCTTCCCTATATACTGTGGTGCACTACTTTTGACTAGGGCCCATAGGGATTTGGTCAAAAGTGGTGCAGTATTTAGGGAATAGGGGACCATTTGAGATGCAGCTTAGAACTCAATCCCCTATAAGGACCCTACCCAACCACATCCCCCTATAGCAAACAGTACCATCCTACACAGCCTTTCTGGAAAATGTGACTGCTCCATTTACCACACCAGCTAACACAGCTGGCCCAACTGCTCCCCACACTCTCCAAATCACACAGCTGCCCGCGCTCCGTCCAGCTGCCCCTGTGAGCTACACTCATTTATAATAGAACCCATGTGACAGCCCCTAGCATACACAGTTATACAGTACACAGGCCGCAGTACACTCACACACACACTCATGCACGCACGCACGCACACTCCACAGCACACTACACATTCTGCATTCCTTCATAATACTGTAGTGTGTATTACAGAGCTGTAGCTCTGCATGGCAGAGCTGTGTCTCAGCTGGGCCCAGTCCCCATCACTGCTGCCTGCTGCCTCACACCCGCTCTGATCAGTCACGCTTAATAGGAGAAATTCAATCACCAGCACATCACACATGGCTTAGCTTCCGCAAAGCTCCCATTGTCTGAGAGAGACACTGCAGCCATACATAGAGGAGAGGAGGAAGGACAATATACAGGACGTACGCACGTCACTCATTCATTTCCAAACAGCGTACAGAAATGTTTTGGCAATATTCTATTAAAAATATATGGATTTGATACGCTGCAAGAGAGCATATGCGAGTCTGTCGAACATTTTATATCACTTAAAAGACTAGATGGGAATATCCTTCTTTGGTTACTTGAAAGAGATTCACAAATTCCTTGTGCGTGCCTTGTTTGGGTAGATCTTGTGAAGGCTCCAGCTTAATGTTGTGTGTCATATTATGCAGATAAATCCTTAAATGCAATAGGTTGTTTCCATCTCAAATTGACCTCCTTAGACAAGCAGCAGAGTGTAAACAATCCCGTTTTAATTCACAGTTCTCACATTTCTTCTCAATCGCAATCTATCCAGCTCACTCTGCCTTCTTCCTCTCTCATCTCCTCCCTCGCTTGCTCTCCCTGCCCCTTCTCCCCTCCTTCTCTGCTCCCCCCACATCCCCTCTCTCCCCCCTTCCACCCCTCCTCCCTTTCCCTAATTCTCATTAATTGATGTTGTCTCACTTCATTAGAGCTAGTTTGCGCTGGCAAAGAATTTCCAACTCATTTTCTCAGCATGTTTCATCGTTGTTAATTTCAACCTTTACTGTCACCCATAAGAACCCATTTCAATTCATAGTCATGATCCACATTTTCCCATCATTCAGGATCACAACTCGAGTGTTAACCTTTCACTGGCTGTAACTGAGCCTCGGTGGAAATACTGCCTGAGATGTGATGGCTCACTGAGGGACCGTGGGTGAGTGGGTGAGTGGGAGGGTAGTTTTAACCACTTATCACACAGCAACTTTTCATCCTAACCTTACATTGTAATTTTCACACCACAGACTTTTAAACCTGACAGCTTTACCATTTATGAACACAATTACCAACATCATCTTTAACCAGGGGTGTGGAGCTATTTGGATGTTCCAAATAAAGAACACAAATCTGCCTCCAAAATGTTATTGAATTTCTTCCCCCCTTACATGAGCCCAGTTCACATTAGGGGGTATTTTAGAAAGGGACTGGAAAATGTATTGTGTGTCACATTTGCTATGCTCTATTTGTGTCTGATAGAGAAGGTTCCACGTGTGCTCTCAGTCCTCAGAGGGAAGACTAACAGTGAAACACACCTGTCAAACACCCACATAGCAGTCAACTGTCATAACAAGATATCAAGAGACCTGCACTTCAAAATGGACAATATGGAAGCCACATAATGGTTTCTACCTGGCCGTGTGAACTGAAACATTTCTGAGCACTGGAGTCTGTCAAATGCTTAGACAGTCTGGGCCTAAATTGGGGCACAATGACAAACCCTGAGAAGGAAATGGTTATTGATGAATAGATCTCAAACAACAGATGAGTCTCTGGAAGATGGAGAATCAGCAGGGGGTGAGGAGGAAGAAGGTGAGGAGGACAAGAGTTGACATGGAGCTATGAACAGGAATTATTGGCCTTCACTTCCCGAACTGTGCCAATTTATTTTGATGAAGCACTGTAATCATATGTTATGGTTTATATCTAGTCGCTGCCTCTGCTTCCCATTACAGCTCAATGTTCTCACTGGTTACACTGCTGGAGGAAGTGACCTGTGATGTTGCTGGTATGTTGTTGTCTGCGTGTGAGGGAATGATTTGAGACAGCTGGGACTAGGACATCGCCCTCCATGCATAAGACCTAACCATGAGAATTAGACCGTGTTTGGTTTTTAGTTTCAGCTACAGCTGTGGTATTATTTCAAACAATTACATATATTGCCTTGGTTTTCCCTAGAGGTGGTCATGCATTGACAAGCACAGGCATCATCTTGAGTTGTGTGTGTTTTCTCAGTTAGTTAGGTTCAGAGATGTCTCTGCCATTCTCTGCCATTCTCAAAAGCATCATCACAGGATTCAGTTTGCATCACAGGTTAAACGTTTTTGATACCTCATTGTCCAAATCTTACATTTCACGTGCGTAAAACAACATACTCCTTTTGTTTACAAATCATTAAGGGAGAAAGGCCCTTACAAGCTGATGAACTTCTCACCGAGCTCTGAAATAACCAACCCAGTTTTCTGATCAAAAGTATTATTAGCGCCGACAAACAAACACAAGTGAATTAACGCTGGGGACAAATCAAGTACTTCCGACTGATAGATAATAGTTATCGGATGAACAACGATTAACAACGGAATCCGATGTGTCCTCCAGGGCAATGACTAAAAAGGTTCACTGGAGACACACTGTAAAAGTAAAGGCCTAATACCCTTCCAGCTGCTATGCTGCTGGATCCCTTCACTATGGCACATTCATGTAGAGGGAAGAAAGGGTAATGGAACTAAAAGGGAGAGATACAGTGCCTTGCGAAAGTATTCGGCCCCCTTGAACTTTGCGACCTTTTGCCACATTTCAGGCTTCAAACATAAAGATATAAAACTGTATTTTTTGTGAAGAATCAACAACAAGTGGGACACAATCATGAAGTGGAACGACATTTATTGGATATTTCAAACTTTTTTAACAAATCAAAAACTGAAAAATTATTCAGCCCCCTTAAGTTAATACTTTGTAGCGCCACCTTTTGCTGCGATTACAGCTGTAAGTCGCTTGGGGTATGTCTCTATCAGTTTTGCACATCGAGAGACTGACATTTTTTCCCATTACTCCTTGCAAAACAGCTCGAGCTCAGTGAGGTTGGATGGAGAGCATTTGTGAACAGCAGTTTTCAGTTCTTTCCACAGATTCTCGATTGGATTCAGGTCTGGACTTTGACTTGGCCATTCTAACACCTGGATATGTTTATTTTTGAACCATTCCATTGTAGATTTTGCTTTATGTTTTGGATCATTGTCTTGTTGGAAGACAAATCTCCGTCCCAGTCTCAGGTCTTTTGCAGACTCCATCAGGTTTTCTTCCAGAATGGTCCTGTATTTGGCTCAATCCATCTTCCCATCAATTTTAACCATCTTCCCTCTCCCTGCTGAAGAAAAGCAGGCCCAAACCATGATGCTGCCACCACCATGTTTGACAGTGGGGATGTTGTGTTCAGGGTGATGAGCTGTGTTGCTTTTACGCCAAACATAACGTTTTGCATTGTTGCCAAAAATCTGACCAGAGCACCTTCTTCCACATGTTTGGTGTGTCTCCCAGGTGGCTTGTGGCAAACTTTAAACAACGCTTTTTATGGATATCTTTAAGAAATGGCTTTCTTCTTGCCACTCTTCCATAAAGGCCAGATTTGTGCAATATACGACTGATTGTTGTCCTATGGACAGAGTCTCCCACCTCAGCTGTAGATCTCTGCAGTTCATCCAGTGATCATGGGCCTCTTGGCTGCATCTCTGATCAGTCTTCTCCTTGTATGAGCTGAAAGTTTAGAGGGACGGCCAGGTCTTGGTAGATTTGCAGTGGTCTGATACTCCATCCATTTCAATATTATCGCTTGCACAGTGCTCCTTGGGATGTTTAAAGCTTGGGAAATCTTTTTGTATCCAAATCCGGCTTTAAACTTCTTCACAACAGTATCTCGGACCTGCCTGGTGTGTTCCTTGTTCTTCATGATGCTCTCTGCGCTTTTAACGGATCTCTGAGACTATCACAGTGCAGGTGCATTTATACGGAGGCTTGATTACACACAGGTGGATTGTATTTATCATCATTAGTCATTTAGGTCAACATTGGATCATTCAGAGATCCTCACTGAACTTCTGGAGAGTTTGCTGCACTGAAAGTAAAGGGGCTGAATAATTTTGCACGCCCAATTTTTCAGTTTTTGATTTGTTAAAAAAGTTTGAAATATCCAATAAATGTCGTTCCACTTCATGATTGTGTCCCACTTGTTGTTGATTCTTCACAAACAAATACAGTTTTATATCTTTCTGTTTGAAGCCTGAAATGTGGCAAAAGGTCGCAAAGTTCAAGGGGGCCGAATACTTTCGCAAGGCACTGTATGAAAAACAGTCCCTCTATTGACCATCAGCAGCGTGGCCAGACTTCACAGTCATGTAATAGTTAAAAACAGAGGGAGAGGGTTCTCTTTGCACAGAGGGGAGAGAAAATACCTTTTTATGGTGAGCCCTTACCTAAACAGCATGCCTGGGGTAGTGAACACAGTATGGCAGCTAGCTCATCTCACGGTATTGAAGGCCGCAGGGGCCCTAAACTCCATCAAACAGCCGAAACAAACAGAATCAACCACAAACACTAGGTCTGCTCCCGCTGTGTGCTGGAGAGACTATCCTCAGCTGCATGCTTGAGAACAGGAGATATATACGTGGATTGGAAGGGGATAGGTGCTCTTGGGTGTGTGTATATGTGACTGTATTTTTTGTTTGTGCACTTGTGTGCATGTGTGTGTGTGTGCCTGTGCGTGTGCGCATGTGTGTCTAAAACAGCTATGACAATCTGGTGGTTTTGATGCTTATTAGTGTCTATCCACCCCCACATGTTGGCTGTAACATCTTGAACAGCTTTTTGACAGACGTGGAGCAACAATCACACCTTAAACTTTGTGGGGTGACTGGCTTTAAAAAGAGGAAGATAGTTAAGAGAGGAATCTGGGGACGTGTTGTGTCTTGGCAGTTGACAGACAGACAGACAGATGTGTTGTTAGGTTATACAGTGTGAAAGCAGATCAAAGCTCAGAGTGTTTTCATTGGCAGAGAGAGACACCCACCCCTATTCAGCATGCTCTCTTCTCAGACTCCTCTCAGATTTGCTGAATCCCTGTTGTTGCTGAAGGATCCCACACATACCGCTCACTCCACTGTGGCCAAAAGAGCTGAGCTATGATCTGCAGACAGGCTGAGCCCCTCTCAGTGTGCTCATCCCTCCACCAGCCCACTCTGCTGCCTGCTGTAGCCTCTTTGTGTGCGTGTGTTCATGTGCGTTTGTGCCCAGATCTAGAGCAACCTTCACTCAAAATATATTGGGGACTGGTGAAGGGGAGTGGCCTCTTGGGAATTGGGAACATTAAAGGAGCTCTTACAGTCACACTGACTGGACCGGTCCTGACCGGCCGGACGCCAGACTCTCACTACTCTTTCTTCTGCGCACATCCCTGTATAAATGGCTGTTTCCATTCAGACATGCCTGATCAGTTTGATGTAGTTACGCTTTATTATGTAGCATGGGGAGGTTTGGAGTCTGGCGTTTTATTTGATGAAATCACTTTGTCTACATTGTTTCATAAAATCAACTTGGGCACATCCCAAATGGCACCCTTTCCCTTACATAGTGCACTCCTTTTGAGGAGACGATAGGTCTCTGGTTAAAAGTAGTGCACTATGTAGGTAATAGGGTGCCATTTTGGGATGCAGTCCAGTCTACATTGTGTTTTATAATGGCAATTAAGTCCTTCATTTTCTGGTGTTATGGTCTTGGGGCTGTGGCAGGTCTGAACTTGTATTAACCTTCCCCCAGTCGTAAGAGGTAAGAGACTGTGCCTCAGTATTCTACACACTCAGAGGGACTAGTACACCAGCAGCTGTAGGAGGTCAGCCTGAATAAATGCATGAATCCATAAGAGTAAATGAAGCCAAACCTTTTGCCACAGTGATATTATACAGCTAGTTAATTAAAGGTGATGGAGTGGATCGGAGTGGATTAACTCAAGGCCTTGTGTGAGCCACTAGTTCAGTTAGAGGAGCTCCATTTGCATTGCATCCTCTTCACATGCCGTAAATGACCATGTGTTTCCGTTCAGAATACTTGTACTGTTTATTCAGAATGATAAACAGGAAATAGGGTCCACATAACACTCAATGGAACAGGAGTGGCAGGCAGCCATTCTAAACCTTCCTTTCAGTCAGATACTATGAGCCTCTATAGGTGACTTAGTGGTAATTGGATGAAACTACGCCATTGTCTTGTATATAGTAAAAGAATCTGGTTCTATAGTTGGGTTTCCCAACTGGAACCTGTGGTTTTATTTGGCCCCCCAAGTTTTCAGTTTATTTTTTAGTTTTATAATAGTATTTGTTTTATGTATTTTTGTTGGACATAAATAGTGTAAAAACACCACAAAATCATCTCCAAGTGATTTGAATTTTGGGAATCTGTTCCCAAATATTCCCACGCAAAATAGAGAGACGTGATCATATACAAATTTAAGCAAGATTAGTCAAACATTATACACTACACGACCAAAAGTATGTGGACACCTGCTCGTATAACATCTCATTCCAAAATCATGGCCATTACTATGGAGTTGCTCCCCCTGTGCTGCTATAACAGCCTCCACTCTTCTGGGAAGGCTTTCCACAAGATGTTGGAACATTGCTGTGGGGACTTGATTGCATTCAGCCAGAGCATTAGTGAGGTTGGGCACTGATGTTGGGCAATTTGGTCTGGCTCGCAGTCGGCATTCCATTTCCATTTCAACCGAGGGGGTTGAGGTCATGGCTCTGTGCACGCCAGTGAAGTTCTTCCACACGGATCTCGACAAACCATTTATTTCTGTATGGACCTCGCTTTGTGGACGGGGGCATTGTCATGCTGAAACAGGAAAGGGCCTTTCCCAAACTGTTGCCACAAAGTTGGAAGCACAGAATTGTCTAGAATGTCATTGTATGCTGTAGCGTTAAGATTACCCTTCACTGGAACTTCTAGCCTGAATCCTGAAAAACAGGCCCAGACCATTTTTCCTCCTCCACCAAACATTACAGTTTACGCTATGCATTGGGGCAGGTAACCCAGATTTGTCCGTCGGACTGCCAGATGGTGAAGCGTGATTCATCACTTCAGGGAATGCGTTTTCACTGCTCCAGAGTCCAATGGTGGCAAGCTAGGCATTGCGCATGGTGATCTTAGGCTTGTGTGCGGCTACTCGGCCATGGAAACCCATTTCATGAAGCTCCCGACAAACAGTTGTTGTGCTGGCATTGCTTCCAGAGGCAGTTTGGAACTCGTTGCAACCGAGGACAGACAATTTTTACACACTACGCCCTTCAACACTCACCGGTCCCGTTCTGTGAGCTTGTGTGGCCTACCACTTCACAATATCACTTACAGGAAGCAACGCCAGGACAACAACTGACCGGGGCAACTCTAGCAGGGAAGACATTTTATGAACTGACTTGTTGGAAAGGTGTCATCCTATGACGGTGCCACGTTGAAAGTCACTTAGCTCTTCAGTAAGGCCATTCTACTGCCAATGTTTGTCTGTGGAGATTGCATGGTCGTGTGCTTGATTGTATATGCCTGTCAGCATCAGGTGTGGCTGAAATAGCCAAATCCACTAATTTAAAGGGGTGTCCACATACTCTTGCATATGTAGTGTATCTGTTTGGTCTTGCGGTCAGTTTTCAGTCTACAAATGATTTGTAATTATGTTCCGGCCCCCTGACCATCCGCTCAAGAAAAGAATTGTCCCGCTGCTGAATCTATTTGATGATCCCTGCCCTATAGGTTACACCTGTTGAATGGAAACAATAAAAACACCACCACAACACGATCCACAGTGATCCTGACTCAGGGAGAAATGATGTAGGGCAAATTATAGCAGACTTGATTGAATAGGGAGTCAACCATGCAAACAGTGCGGAGTGTGTGCGATGCTCGCTTTAATCCATTTGAATGCCCTCATACCCTTTAAAAGGGATCTTAAAAAGGCCAAAGGAAGTGGTAGTGGGAAAAGGCTGCCAGACATGGCAGTGAGTTTGATGAATTTCCTCATCAGAAGCTCGTCACGCGATGTGGCAGATCTTTATTTTACACCTGACCTTCTCCGGTTAAATACCTCGTTTCACAGCAGCAAGATAAGTGCTTTCAGCTGCACTACCGGGGAAAGGGAAGCTTTCACAAACTGCTGCTTTGACAGACTCTTCTTCCACCCACCTGCCCATGGCCGATTGGGGAGCAGCAACAAAAACATAGAGCTAGCCTAGCGTACTCTTTCCACAAGAGGAGAAGTAATGAAGCCTTGCTAATGGTGCCGTGCGGTGTTAACACTGCTCGCCGTACGCTATTAGCCATTGTAATTATATTTGTAGCGATACAAAGGGTGGAATGAAATTCATATTTAAATAGATACTGTATATGGAGGTGAGTTATTAAAGGCTTGTGTAAGAAATGTGGGATCTTTTTGATTGTCTCAGTGCTGCTATCTCCTGTCTGGTGTACTGGCCGGGGATGAGCGCAAGCAGCGTTTTAATTCCAGATGTAATCTTTTCCATTAGAATAAATCACAGCCCAGAGACCCTGGCCAGGGGGGCATAATTTCTTGTTTTAAAAAAGAAACTTTCAGGGAAATTAAATCCCCTGGCTCTAAATGAAAACCCATTTAGAATGAATAAAGGGAAATTCAGCCCCGATCCTATCGCAGCAAGACTGGTCTCCGTCTCCCATTCCTAGGTTTCCACATGATTCCCTCTCTTCCCCCGATGTAATATCCATCTCCTTGTCATGGAGATAGGAATTGAAATGAGCCTGGCAAATGGGCACAGAGGAATGTATGTGCTGGCATGGGGCCTCTTAGGATGTTTACAGGGCAGAAAACTGCTGAGCACTAATGTGTGACTCCCTTGATTTTGTGACGAATCTCAGTGCTTATTTTTTATATTTTTGTTCACATTTTTTCTTATTTGTATTTCTTTCTTTTTTTTAGATGGTAGATCAGCTTTCATAATGCAGATAGATTGTACCTTCCATCAATGTAATTGTCTGCATCACTTCCAATACCCCATATATTTTTTTGCTAATATATATATATATATATAACATACACATACATACACGCTTATACAGTACCAATCAAAAGTTTGGGCACACCTACAGTACTCATTGCAGGGCTTTTCTTTATTTGTACTATTTTCTATGTATTAACCAAAAAAGTGTTAAACAAATCAAAACATATTTTAGATTTGAGTTTCTTCAATGTAGCCACCCTTTGTCTTGATGACAGCCTTGATTTGCACACTCTTGCCATTCTCTCAACCAGCTTCAGAAGGTAGTCACCTGGAAGGCATTTCAATTAACAGGTGTGCCTTGTTAAAAGTTAATTTGTGGAATTTCTTTAATTCTTAATGCATTCGAGACAATCATTTGTGTTGTGACAAGGTAGGGGTGGTGTACAGAAAATAGCCCTATTTGGTAAAAGACCAACTCCATATTATGGAATAACAGCTCAAATAAGCAAAGCGAAATGACAGTCCATCATTACTTCAACCTCTACAGGAGCTGTGACCACCCCCCCCCCCCCCACCCTCCACGGGACGGTTGAGCTAACGTGCGCTAATGTGATTAGCATGACGTTGCAAATAACAAGAGCATTTCCCGGGACAGAGACATATCTTATATGGGCAGAAAGCTTAAATTCTTGTTAATCTACCTGCACTGACAATTTAAAGTAGCTATTACAGTGAAAAAAATGCCATGCTATTGTTTGAGTGGAGGCACAGTTATGTACTTGAAAATGTATCAATTGACCAATTAGGCAAATTAGGGCAGACTTGATACAACATTTTGAACAGCAATGCAATGGTTCATTGGATCAGTGTAAAACTTTGCACATACACTGCAACCATCTAGTGGCCAAAATCTAAATTGCGCCTTGACTCCTAAGTCATATAATGGCCTTTCTCTTGCATTTCAAAGATGATTAAAAAAAGAATAGAAAACACACTTTTTTCCCTTGTATTATCTTTTACCACATCTAATGTATTATATTCTCCTACATTAATTTCACATTTCCACAAATGTCAAAGTGCTTCCTTTCAAATGGTATCAAGAATATGCATATCCTTGCTTCAGGTCCTGAGCTACAGGCAGTTAGATTTGGGTATGTTGGTTTACGCGAAAATTGAAGAAGAAAAAAGGTCCAATCCTTAGACATGAAGGCCAGTCAATGCGGAAAATTTCAAGAACTTTGAAAATGTCTTCAAGTGCAGTCGCAAAATCCATCAAGCGCTATGATGAAACTGGATCTCATGAGGACTGCCACAGGTTGAATTGCTGCAAAGAAACCACTACTAAAGGACACCAATAAGAAGAAGAGTCTTGATTGGCCAAGAAACACGAGCAATGGACATTAGACCAGTGGAAATCTGTCCTTTGGTCTGATAAGTCCAAATTTGAGATTTTTGGTTCCAACTGCCGTGTCTTTGTGAGAGTAAGTGAACGGATGATCTCCGCAGGTGTGTTTCCCACCGTAAAGCATGGAGGAGGAGGTGTGATGGTGTGGAGGTGCTTTGCTGGTGACACTGTCTGTGATTTATTTAGAATTCAAGGCACACTTAACCAGCATGGCTACCACAGCATTCTGTAGCAATGCGTCATCCTATCTGGTTTGTGCTTAGGCAATGACCCAACACACCTCCAGGCTGTGTTAGGGCTATTTGACCAAGAAGGAGAGTGATGGAGTGCTGCATCAGAAGACCTGGAATAATGTTGGCAGTTTATGCAAAGGATTGTTACCTAAACCACGATTTTGTCAAGCAATTATTATTTTAGCAAACATTGTTATTGTGATTCATCCTATATTGTCCTTAAAATTCCTTCTCCTTGCAACAGATATGGGACACACACACACACATTCTCTTACACACTAAACCCCTTCCCCCACAATCAACCATAAACTCAGAATCTCAACGGTTGTTACATCCCAGAGCCCAACTCAAGAAAGTACCTGATTTACGAATGCATATACAGTTACAGCTGAATATGCTCAGTGCTGATTATTTTCATTAGAGAGCAGCAGCAGACTCCCAGTGCCATTTGTCAAAGACAGAGCTACCAACTCCTGGGATAGAGTCCCTAGTCCCACAGAACCTTACCCAGGCCACGGGGGCACACGGCTGGGCATGCAGGCAGACTCTGCATTGGAGCCTCTGGAGCAGTGGTTCTTACCATAGTGGACTGAGGAAGAGGGGAGTCTATGACACCCCACGGGTCAGGAGACTAGGATGCCCTCCAGGGGGATTATACATGCAGCTCAAGGGTTCAAATAAGGAGTCTGTTCGATTATGAGGATGGGATTAAAAGTTCAAATTGAGGGAAGAGTGAAGTGTTTGTCACCTCATGCCTCTTGGGGTTTGGATGGTTGATTGTTAATCAACCCTTCTCTGTGTGTGACAGACAGCAGGTGTCAGATTCATCAATGGGGTTGAACACAAGTGGTAGTAAATTGAGGCACTCCATGTTGTATGGACACTGATGATGTATGTGGAGTACGATGAAGGGAAGGTCTCAATTTTAAATGCTGTGATGATGCATAATTCAATCATCTCTAATTAGGTCAATGACTCACACTAATGTGCATGTCAGTATATTATGATATTCAAAGTAAGAATAGATATGAATCATAGATCACCTACTGGGAGCACTCATCTGTCAGCAATGTAAATAGACGCTAATTGGGCCCAAAGAAAGATAGTGATTTAGTGACCAACGGAGCGATAGGCAGCCATTTTGAGGAATAGGAGAGGAATAGTTTCTTTCTCTTCTAGTGGAAATAACACGTTAAAAGCTCCAGCTGAAATGTTGTAGTTTAGCATGCTCTGTGTTTTCCTTTCAACCTTTATCAGACACAATTAGTTACGGGCGAGCTCCCTTCATCTCCACATCACAACACACAGTAGCATCTTGTACACATCTGGAGAGAGGAGACCGGCTACTCCTCCAGGCTCATCATTAACACTGGATTGGCTCACTTGATCATATCTCACCCCTTCCTTTCCTCCCTGCCTTTCCCTCCATTACCACACTCCCTCTCCGTGTTCAGCCGTGCCCGGCAGTGGATTCTGAACAAGTGAGTTCTATTTCTGGAGGACTGTCTAAAATAATGACAGGAACACTTAATAGTGAACAAGATGGATGGGTAAATGGTGTGTATGTGCTTCGGGGATATATAGAATATCCAGTCACGGAGCTAAGAAGCAAACTACAAACCAAAGTTTCAGATTAAAATGTGTGTACAAAAAAATATGTGGGGGGAGGGAGAGAGAGGGGGGGCAGAGAGAGAGAGGTAGAGAGAGAGAGGGGGGCAGAGAGAGAGGGGGGGGAGGCAGAGAGAGAGGGGGGAGGCAGAGAGAGAGGGGGTGGCAGAGAGGGGGGGGGCAGAGAGAGACAGGTAGAGAGAGAGAGGGGGGGGCAGAGAGAGACAGGTAGAGAGAGAGAGGGGGGGCAGAGAGAGAGAGGGGGGGGGAGGCAGAGAGAGAGGGGGAGGCAGAGAGAGAGAGGGGTGGGGGCAGAGAGTGACAGGGAGTGAGAGAGACAGAGAGAGGGGGGGCAGAGAGAGACAGGTAGAGAGAGAGAGAGAGGGGGGGGGGGCAGAGAGAGAGAGAGGGGGGGAGGCAGAGAGAGAGGGGGAGGCAGAGAGAGACAGGGAGTGAGAGAGACAGAGAGAGGGGGGGCAGAGAGAGACATGTAGAGCGAGAGAGAGAGGGAGCGAGAGGGGGGGGCAGAGAGAGACAGAGATGGGAGGAGGATCGAGTGCAAAGTGAATGTTCTGAAAAGCTTTAAGTGAACATACAATAAATATACAGTATGTAGCTATAGCTTAACCTGATTTTGCAGGGCCCAGGTTTCACATTGGCAGTGTCTCTCTGTGTGCCTGCCTGCACTCACTAATCAATAGCCCTGAACTCCCCCAAGCCCTTTTAGCAGCGCCTGGCAGTGTGTTAGCACTAACAGTCCCCCTCAGAGACCATTGACCATACCTCTATACCTCTCCTCTCATCTGTAGACCACACCCATAGGCCTATTCCCTATAGTATATACAGTATTATAGTGCACTACTTTTGACCAAAGCCGCATAGGCCCTGGTCAAAAGTAGTGCAATATATACTGCATGTAATAGTTAGCATTTGAGATGCACCCTTACTTCTTACCCTCTCTATCCCATTGATCTTGAACCCCAACAGGGACCGCTGCTATCTGCCATGATGCTATCTGCCATGATGCTATCTGCAGCAGCGTCATGTCTTTAGAGGGAGTGTTGGAGCTACAGGATGAACAGACCTGTAAAGAAGAGACTGCAGCGGAAAAGACAAGAGGTTGTTGTTAATATTTCATCAGGTGCGGGTGCACAGCAGGTGACCTGGTAGGCACAGGGGATCTCATCTTCTCTCAGGATCTGCTGTGTGCTTGGCTCCCTTCACTCTCTCCTAGCCTCCTAGCCTCTTCTCACCTCCCAGTCACAACAGTTCAGCACACCTCCTCCTGGCCTCCTAGCCTCCTGGCCTCCTAGCTTCTTCTCACCTCCCAGTCACAACAGTTCAGCACACCTCCTCCTGGCCTCCTAGCCTCCTGGCCTACTAGCCTCCTGGCCTCCTAGCCTCTTCTCACCTCCCAGTCACAACAGTTCAGCACACCTCCTCCTGGCCTCCTAGCCTCCTGGTCTCCTGGCCTACTAGGCTCCTGACCTCCTGGCCTGCTAGCCTCCTAGCCTCTTCTCTCCTCGAGGTCACAACAGTTCAGCACACCCCTCCTCCTGGCCTACTAGCCTCCTGGCCTCCTGGCCTCCTAGCTTCTTCTCTCCTCGAGGTCACAACAGTTCAGCACACCTCCTCCTTGCCTCCTGGCCTCCTAGCCTCTTCTCACCTCCCAGTCACAACAGTTCAGCACACCTCCTCCTGGCCTCCTAGCCTCCTGGCCTCCTAGCCTCCTAGCTTCTTCTCTCCTCGAGGTCACAACAGTTCAGCACACCTCCTCCTTGCCTCCTAGCCTCCTAGCCTCCTCTCACCTCCCAGTCACAACAGTTCAGCACACCTCCTCCTAGCCTCCTGGCCTCCTAGCCTCCTCTCACCTCCCAGTCACAACAGTTCAGCACACCTCCTCCTGGCCTCCTGGCCTCCTAGCCTCCTCTCACCTCCCAGTCACAACAGTTCAGCACACCTCCTCCTGGCCTACTAGCCTCCTGGCCTCCTAGCCTCTTCTCACCTCCCAGTCACAACAGTTCAGCACACCTCCTCCTAGCCTCCTGGCCTCCTAGCCTCCTCTCACCTCCCAGTCACAACAGTTCAGCACACCTCCTCCTGGCCTACTAGCCTCCTGGCCTCCTAGCCTCTTCTCACCTCCCAGTCACAACAGTTCAGCACACCTCCTCCTGGCCTCCTAGCCTCCTAGCCTCCTCTCACCTCCCAGTCACAACAGTTCAGCACACCTCCTCCTAGCCTCCTGGCCTCCTAGCCTCTTCTCACCTCCCAGTCACAACAGTTCAGCACACCTCCTCCTGGCCTACTAGCCTCCTGGTCTCCTGGCCTACTAGGCTCCTGACCTCCTGGCCTGCTAGCCTCCTAGCCTCTTCTCTCCTCGAGGTCACAACAGTTCAGCACACCCCTCCTCCTGGCCTACTAGCCTCCTGGCCTCCTAGCCTCCTAGCTTCTTCTCTCCTCGAGGTCACAACAGTTCAGCACACCTCCTCCTTGCCTCCTGGCCTCCTAGCCTCTTCTCACCTCCCAGTCACAACAGTTCGGCACACCTCCTCCTGGCCTCCTAGCCTCCCTAGCCTCCTGGCCTCCTAGCCTCCTGGCCTCCTAGCCTCTTCTCACCTCCCAGTCACAACGATTCAGCACACCTCCTTCCTGGCCTCCTGGCCTCCTGGCCTCCTGGCTTCCTGGCCTCCTGGCCTCCTGGCCTCCTAGCCTCCTAGCCTCCTGGCCTCCTAGCCTCCTGGCCTCCTAGCCTCCTGGCTTCCTAGCCTCCTGGCTTCCTGGCCTCCTGGCCTCCTAGCCTCCTGGCCTCCTAGCCTCCTAGCCTCCTGGCTTCCTGGCCTCCTAGCCTCCTAGCCTCCTGGCCTCCTAGCCTCCTGGCCTCCTAGCCTCCTGGCCTCCTAGCCTCCTGGCCTCCTAGCCTCCTAGCCTCCTAGCCTCCTGGCCTCCTGGCCTCCTAGCCTCCTGGCCTCCTGGCCTCCTAGCCACAGTTCAGCACACCTCCTCCTGTCCTTTCAAAAGCACTAATGAACTTGACT
Organism: Oncorhynchus masou masou; assembly: GCF_036934945.1. NCBI lineage: Eukaryota > Metazoa > Chordata > Actinopteri > Salmoniformes > Salmonidae > Oncorhynchus > Oncorhynchus masou. The sequence goes on along the minus strand of NC_088224.1, from coordinate 69,253,385 downwards.
CCCTGATAGAATTTATAAAAACACTTTTAACAAGGTCTTCCCTTCAGAAATACTTCAACTTACTTCAATGGACTAATGCAGCAATCATTGTATTCATAGTACAATGCCATGGTGAGAACCTGAGCGCTCTGAAATAATAGGGACTTAAGGACAATCATTTATTGACAGAATGTGTGCGTGGTGTTCATGTCAATTCACACGTTATTAGTCGAGGCTACAGTTACTTCATCTCGTGACTGTAGTACTGAGTTTTTCCAGTTTTAGTGGCTTTAACAAAGAGTTTACAAGGGGCAACCTATTCAAATTCAACAGCCATTTTTATTAAGTATTTTGAACATCAAAAACACAGAAGCTACTGCAGTCATTTTAAAGTTGCTCTCTCTGTTTTTTCCCACTATCTTTGTTCTACCTCCATCTCTGTGTTTGATCAGCTGCCTCCTGTCTCCATAATCAGACAACACCAAATGAGTTCTGACTGTCCCAGTACGACTTGTGGTTCCAGCCTTTTTACCAGCATCTCCTTGGAGAACCATACGATCGCTGAGGCCTTTCAGATTTCATTATGTTTGGATGAGCAACCTGATCAGTGCAGGGGGATCGGCTCGGCGTCGGCCCGTGTCAGCCTGATCAGTGCAGGGGGATCGGCTCGGCGTCGGCCCCTGATCAGGCTGATCAGTGCAGGGGGATCGGCTCGGCGTCGGCCCGTGTCAGCCTGATCAGTGCAGGGGGATCGGCTCGGCGTCGGCCCATGTCAGCCTGATCAGTGCAGGGGGATCGGCTCGGCGTCGGCCCGTGTCAGCCTGATCAGTGCAGGGGGATCGGCTTGGCGTCGGCCCGTGTCAGCCTGATCAGTGCAGGGGGATCGGCTTGGCGTCGGCCCGTGTCAGCCTGATCAGTGCAGGGGGATCGGCTTGGCGTCGGCCCGTGTCAGCCTGATTAGTGCAGGGGGATCGGCTCGGCGTCGGCCCGTGTCAGCCTGATCAGTGCAGGGGGATCGGCTTGGCGTCGGCCCGTGTCAGCCTGATCAGTGCAGGGGGATCGGCTCGGCGTCGGCCCGTGTCAGCCTGATCAGTGCAGGGGGATCGGCTTGGCGTCGGCCCGTGTCAGCCTGATCAGTGCAGGGGGATCGGCTTGGCGTCGGCCCGTGTCAGCCTGATCAGTGCAGGGGGATCGGCTTGGCGTCGGCCCGTGTCAGCCTGATCAGTGCAGGGGGATCGGCTTGGCGTCGGCCCGTGTCAGCCTGATCAGTGCAGGGGGATCGGCTTGGCGTCGGCCCGTGTCAGCCTGATCAGTGCAGGGGGATCGGCTTGGCGTCGGCCCGTGTCAGCCTGATCAGTGCAGGGGGATCGGCTTGGCGTCGGCCCGTGTCAGCCTGATCAGTGCAGGGGGATCGGCTCGGCGTCGGCCCGTGTCAGCCTGATCAGTGCAGGGGGATCGGCTTGGCGTCGGCCCGTGTCAGCCTGATCAGTGCAGGGGGATCGGCTTGGCGTCGGCCCGTGTCAGCCTGATCAGTGCAGGGGGATCGGCTTGGCGTCGGCCCGTGTCAGCCTGATCAGTGCAGGGGGATCGGCTTGGCGTCGGCCCGTGTCAGCCTGATCAGTGCAGGGGGATCGGCTTGGCGTCGGCCCGTGTCAGCCTGATTAGTGCAGGGGGATCGGCTCGGCGTCGGCCAGGGGGATCGGCTCGGCGTCGGCCAGGGGGATCGGCTCGGCGTCGGCCAGGGGGATGGGCTCGGCGTCGGCCCGTGTCAGCCTGATCAGTGCTGCGGAGACTGCAGAGGGGCTGATGGGGACATATGATAATGACTAATTAACTAAGCCGCTCTTTAAATATAATATCACGCACGGATGCACACACACAGACACACACACACACAGAGAGAGAGAGCTCTGCAGAGCAAATCAGGAGCGTCAGGACATAGTACATACCCATGTTCTGCATCACACTGACCAGCCTCTCATGGAGGGAGAATCAATCACAAGGCAAACGGATAAGGACTGATCTCTCAGGAAAGACAGGACAGTGCTCCCAAAGCTACTTCTGAGGGATGCTTTCTGTGTTGTTTTTATAGAAAGGCTGGATATCGTGGTAGGTCCAGAGATAGTATGATGCAGACAAGGCCTAATTGTTGTTGTGAGCTGAATAGGATAGATGTTCTAATGCCTTTGGTGTTCTGTTTCTCTTTATCTCTTGGAAGTTTGTAATGAAGTCTCTTTGGAGGTCGTGCTTGGAGAGAGGAACAAAGAGCAAATGGATGCTGGGGAAGAATGAGGTTGTGCTCTGATGTTGTCAGGAGGAGGCCATTTTAACATTGGAGCTGTGCTTGATAAGACAATCCGTTGGGAGGAATTAACACTGAGCCAAAGAAGGGCAAAAAGGAGCGATTTAAAATGCAAACAGAACTTGAAACAAAGCTAATTGTTTTAGCCAGACTTTCCCTGATGAATACAGATAAAGCAGAAACACTTAGGATGTGTCAATACTCTGTGTCAGCAGACAGAAGACATTTGTTTAGCACTCAGCCTTGGTTCACTCCACAAACAGACAGGCACATTGGCCTATTCAAGGCCTCTGAATCTATCTAGCTTTTCTGTCTGAATTTTATCAAAGCTATTCCCCAAATAGAAACAGGCCAGATGAACCATGACATCAGTGAACACTGTTTTAGAGGAATTAAAGGATATCAGAAGGTCAGGTGACTGTACACCAGATGGAAACTGCCAGTGACAACCTATTCAACAATCTGTCACCAAAGAGGAAGTGCTGTGTAGTGAAGGACATGCATCGTGTTGCTCCAGTACATACAGGGTACAACAGGACAAACAGTGATGACTCGGCTATTTATATTCCATGTATTTGAAGGTGAAATGGGTAGGTTGGATCACACAGCCTTGCCTTGCTCAGTCCCCCACTCACCCCTCCGCTCTGTATAAAACGTTCTTAAAGTTCCGTCTCAGCATCAAAGTCACAGGTAAACTCCCTATTCAGACATTCCCTTCTCATTTCAACTTCAATGGAATTTCATTTTCCTTATTCTTCCCTCTCTACCTGACTCTCTCTCTATACTCCCCTCTCTACCTGACTCTCTCTCTATACTCCCCTCTCTACCTGACTCTCTCTCTATACTCCCCTCTCTATACTCCCCTCTCTACCTGACTCTCTCTCTATACTCCCCTCTCTACCTGACTCTCTCTCTATACTCCCCTCTCTACCTGACTCTCTCTCTATACTCCCCTCTCTACCTGACTCTCTCTCTATACTCCCCTCTCTATACTCCCCTCTCTACCTGACTCTCTCTCTCTATACTCCCCTCTCTACCTGACTCTCTCTCTATACTCCCCTCTCTACCTGACTCTCTCTCTATACTCCCCTCTCTATACTCCCCTCTCTACCTGACTCTCTCTCTATACTCCCCTCTCTACCTGACTCTCTCTCTATACTCCCCTCTCTACCTGACTCTCTCTCTATACTCCCCTCTCTATACTCCCCTCTCTACCTGACTCTCTCTCTCTATACTCCCCTCTCTACCTGACTCTCTCTCTATACTCCCCTCTCTACCTGACTCTCTCTCTATACTCCCCTCTCTACCTGACTCTCTCTCTATATTCCCCTCTCTACCTGACTCTCTCTCTATATTCCCCTCTCTACCTGACTCTCTCTCTATACTCCCCTCTCTACCTGACTCTCTCTCTATACTCCCCTCTCTACCTGACTCTCTCTCTATACTCCCCTCTCTACCTGACTCTCTCTCTATATTCCCCTCTCTACCTGACTCTCTCTCTATACTCCCCTCTCTACCTGACTCTCTCTCTATACTCCCCTCTCTACCTGACTCTCTCTCTATATTCCCCTCTCTACCTGACTCTCTCTCTATACTCCCCTCTCTACCTGACTGTCTCTCTATACTCCCCTCTCTACCTGACTCTCTCTCTATACTCCCCTCTCTACCTGACTCAATTCAATTCAAGGGCTTTATTGGCATGGGAAACATATGTTAACATTGCCAAAGCAAGTGAGGTAGATAATATATAAAGTGAATATATAAAGTGAAATAAACAATACAAATTAACAGTAAACATTACACATACAGAAGTTTCAAAACAATAAAGACATTACAAATGTCATATGATATATATACAGTTTTAACAATGTACAAATGGTTAAGGTATACAAGGGAAAATAAATTAGCATAAATATGGGTTGTATTTACAATGGTGTTTGTTCTTCACTGGTTGCCCTTTTCTCGTGGCAACAGGTCACACATCTTGCTGCTGTGATGGCACACTGTGGAATTTCACCCAGTAGATATGGGAGTTTATCAAAATTGGATTTGTTTTCGAATTCTTTGTGGATCTGTGTAATCTGAGGGAAATATGTCTCTCTCATACATTGGGCAGGAGGTTAGGAAGCGCAGCTCAGTTTCCACCTCATTTTGTGGGCAATGAGCACATAGCCTGTCTTCTCTTGAGAGCCATGTCTGCCTACGGCGGCCTTTCTCCTGACTCTCTCTCTATACTCCCCTCTCTACCTGACTCTCTCTCTATACTCCCCTCTCTACCTGACTCTCTCTCTATACTCCCCTCTCTACCTGACTCTCTCTCTATACTCCCCTCTCTACCTGACTCTCTCTCTATACTCCCCTCTCTACCTGACTCTCTCTCTATACTCCCCTCTCTACCTGACTCTCTCTCTATACTCCCCTCTCTACCTGACTCTCTCTCTATACTCCCCTCTCTACCTGACTCTCTCTCTATACTCCCCTCTCTACCTGACTCTCTCTCTATACTCCCCTCTCTACCTGACTTTCTCTCTATACTCCCCTCTCTACCTGACTCTCTCTCTATACTCCCCTCTCTACCTGACTCTCTCTCTATACTCCCCTCTCTACCTGACTCTCTCTCTATAATCCCCTCTCTACCTGACTCTCTCTCTATACTCCCCTCTCTACCTGACTCTCTCTCTATACTCCCCTCTCTACCTGACTCTCTCTCTACACTCCCCTCTCTACCTGACTCTCTCTCTACACTCCCCTCTCTACCTGACTCTCTCTCTATACTCCCCTCTCTACCTGACTCTCTCTCTATACTCCCCTCTCTACCTGACTCTCTCTCTATACTCCCCTCTCTACCTGACTCTCTCTCTACACTCCCCTCTCTACCTGACTCTCTCTCTATATTCCCCTCTCTACCTGACTCTCTCTCTATATTCCCCTCTCTACCTGACTCTCTCTCTATACTCCCCTCTTTACCTGACTCTCTCTCTATACTCCCCTCTCTACCTGACTCTCTCTCTATACTCCCCTCTCTGCCTGACTCTCTCTCTACACTCCCCTCTCTACCTGACTCTCTCTCTATACTCCCCTCTCTACCTGACTCTCTCTCTATACTCCCCTCTCTACCTGACTTGTTGGATGGGAAAGATAGAGGTGAAAGGAGGAGAGGCAGGTGGAGGGGGCACAGAGGCTGCAAGGTGGAGACGAGGTGGGTGAGAGGGATGAGAGAAGAGGGGGGTGAGAGAGAAGAGGGGATGAGAGAGGGTAATACAGTAATTAAACCAGAATACATTTTGGAATACATGTACAGTTCAACAGTAGAGTTCCCTAGTCGTAAGGGACAGGTCTAGACAGTAGGGAGTTTGAAGTGTGTGTAAAACAGTGTGGAAGGAAGGGACAGGTCTAGACAGTAGGGAGTTTGAAGTGTGTGTAAAACAGTGTGGAAGGAAGGGACAGGTCTAGACAGTAGGGAGTTTGAAGTGTGTGTAAAACAGTGTGGAAGGAAGGGACAGGTCTAGACAGTAGGGAGTTTGAAGTGTGTGTAAAACAGTGTGGAAGGAAGGGACAGGTCTAGACAGTAGGGAGTTTGAAGTGTGTGTAAAACAGTGTGGAAGGAAGGGACAGGTCTAGACAGTAGGGAGTTTGAAGTGTGTGTAAAACAGTGTGGAAGGAAGGGACAGGTCTAGACAGTAGGGAGTTTGAAGTGTGTGTAAAACAGTGTGGAAGGAAGGGACAGGTCTAGACAGTAGGGAGTTTGAAGTGTGTGTAAAACAGTGTGGAAGGAAGGGACAGGTCTAGACAGTAGGGAGTTTGAAGTGTGTGTAAAACAGTGTGGAAGGAAGGGACAGGTCTAGACAGTAGGGAGTTTGAAGTGTGTGTAAAACAGTGTGGAAGGAAGGGACAGGTCTAGAGCACCATTTGTTCCCATGAACATCAATACAGTGAACATTGTGCCTCTGCTCCTGTAACGGTAGAACTGATGTTGTGTGCAATTGGTTACGTATGTTTTAAATGCAAATGTGGGGAGCCAATGACTAACTGCCTGTATCTACATGGATCCCTTGTTCCGTATCGATCTTATTTAGGAACAATTAGCCTCGCAGCTAGGTAAGAAGCACTCCCTGGCAGCCATACAGGAGAGGATTTGTCACTGTGGCCTGAGGTACAGTATTTAGAACAAGTATTTGATACACTGCCAATTTTGCAGGTTTTCCTACTTACAAAGCATGTAGAGGTCTGTAATTTGAATCATAGGTACACTTCAACTGTGAGAGACGGAATCTAAAACAAAAATCCAGAAATTCACATTGTATGATTTGTGAGTAATTAATTTGCATGTTATTGCATGACATAAGTATTTGAAAAGCAGAACTTAATATTTGGTACAGAAACCTTTGTTTGCAATTACAGAGATCATACTTTTCCTGTAGTTCATGACCAGGTTTGCACACACTGCAGCAGGGATTTTGGCCCACTCCTCCATACAGACCTTCTCCAGATCCTTCAGGTTTCGGGGCTATCGCTGGGCAATACGGACTTTCAGCTCCCTCCAAAGATTTTCTATTGGATTCAGGTCTGGAGACTGACTAGGCCACTCCAGGACCTTGAGATGCTTCTTACTCCTTAGTTGCCCTGGCTGTGTGTTTCGGGTCGTTGTCATGCTGGAAGACCCAGCCACAACCCATCTTCAATGCTCTTACTGAGGGAAGGAGGTTGTTGGCCAAGATCCCGCGATACATGGCCCCATCCAAGCCCCAGACTGAGGGTGATTGACTGTCATCTTGAACTTCTTCCATTTTCTAATAATTGTGCCAACAGTTGTTGCCTTCTCACCAAGCTGCTTGCCTATTGTCCTGTAGCCCATCCCAGCCTTGTGCAGGTCTACAATTTTATCCCTGATGTCCTTACACAGCTGTCTGGTCTTGGCCATTGTGGAGAGGTAGGAGTCTGTTTGATTGAGTGTGTGGACAGGTGTCTTTTATACAGGTAACGAGTTCAAACAGGTGCAGTTAATACAGGTAATGAGTGGAGAACACGAGGGCTTCGTAAAGAAAAACTAACAGGTCTGTGAGAGCCGGAATTCTTACTGGTTGGTAGGTGATCAAATACTTATGTCATGCAATAAAATGCAAATTAATTACTTAAAAATCATACAATGTGAATTTCTGGATTTTTGTTTTAGATTCTGTCTCTCACAGTTGAAGTGTACCTATGATAAAAATTACAGGCCTCTACATGCATTGTAAGTAGGAAAACCAAAAAAATCAGCAGTGTATCAAATACTTGTTCTCCCCACTGTAAGTGCTAAACAGTAACACAGAGCTAATTTCATTCTGAATAACTGAGGCACTAGGTAGGGGGAGTAGAGAGGAAAGGTCTTAATTGTTGACAAGTAATTGTCTCAGGCAGCTCTTGCTGTTGGATTTGTGAATTAAAGGCAGAACATGACCCATCAACAGCTCATGTAGAGGTGTGACGCTCTAACAGCCACAGCTAACTTCATTAGCCAGCCGTGACACGAGTCTCCAGTGTAATATCAGTCATTTCAGGAAAAAATAGAATGGAAGATAGAACTAGGATCAACTGTTAGAAGCAGCATGTGGGGAGACAACTCTTTAAATGAGGATCACTGGGTGGCTCCATCTTCTTATTAATAGACCCAACAGTGTAGATAAACAGCCTGTTAACGACCCAACAGTGTTGTAGATAAACAGCCTGTTAACGACCCAACAGTGTTGTAGATAAACAGCCTGTTAACGACCCAACAGTGTTGTAGATAAACAGCCTGTTAACGACCCAACAGTGTTGTAGATAAACAGCCTGTTAACGACCCAACAGTGTTGTAGATAAACAGCCTGTTAACGACCCAACAGTGTTGTAGATAAACAGCCTGTTAACGACCCAACAGTGTTGTAGATAAACAGCTTGTTAACGACCCAACAGTGTTGTAGATAAACAGCCTGTTAACGACCCAACAGTGTTGTAGATAAACATCCTCTTATAGACCCTAATGTCTGTCCTAATGGCTACAGGGAGCCATAGTTACCATAGTCGTGCTGTGGCGCCATGGACTTGACGCATGTTGGTCAGTAAGCCAATGGGTCTTGACCCAACCACCCTCCTCACCACCGAGCAGAGAGACCTGCTGAGTAGAAGGCCTTGCTCTCCTCACCCCTCTATCCTGAGCCAAGGAGAAACCATGTTCAGTCTTACAATAGGAGAGGGGGGGGCTGTCAAAAGGTTCCAATCGGTGTGAGCTTCCACTTGGAGGAAGCTGATTGGATGATGAATGATTTAAAGACTGGGGGCTGTGTGTGCTGGATGATGTGTGGCTGAGAGTTTCAGTGGGGGGGGGGGGGTGCTGTTGGTCTTAGCCTGGTGCTGGAGGAATTTGGGTTTAAGAGGCTAGTAGGATTGGGGAGGAATTGGACCAGACAGTCACCTGGGAAATGGGGGATCTCAAGAGGAAGAAATATAGGCTGAACACAGAGTCAGAGAAAGCTGCAAGGCTCAATCCACCAAGCTGCCTTCCTCTCCTCCCTCGCCCATCTCTCATGGGCTCCTCAAAGGAAAGGAGGATAAATCATGAACTTTTTTTGTGAGGAACTAAGGTGTACTGTATGCCTGAAAAGGTAATAAGATCTATTATTTCCTTTTATACAACGGGTGGGTCTAATCCTGGATGCTGATTGGTTAAATCTGCATTCCAGCCAGTGTCTATTCCACAAGTTACCACTGGCTAAACCTATGATGTTGAAATGCGTATTTACTCTGTTCCATCTCACTGCATAATCCACTAACTTATCAGCCCAGCCAGGCAATTTATAAACTTGATCTCTACTATAAAAAGCATCTAGACATTATTTCACATTTGTAACGTGTACACTGAGAGTCGGGAAGCAAGTACAGGGAGTGAATTTAATAATAAATGGAACAAAACAAGAAACACGAGTATCGTACAGACATGAAACACAGAAACAGAGTCAATAACGCCTGGGGAAAGATCCAAAGGGAGTGACAGATAATCAGGAAGGTGATGGAGACCAAGTGAGTCTCATAAAGCACACGTATGAGTAATGATGGTGGCAGGTGTGCGTAATGATGAGTACACTGGCGACAACGAGCGCCAGAGAGGAAGAGCAGGAGTAGACGTGACAACATTTATTTTAGACGAGCATATTTTTTCAACAGTGGAGATTTGTATAAACCTTGCTATCTGTCTTGCCGACATTTGCAAATTTGTTTCAATATTGAAATTCGATCTCCAGCTGTCCCATAGTAATGAACTTGTTGGGAGAAGAAAGACAGGCAGGCAGCTTTTCTCAGCCAATCGAAATCACAATTCAGCTGCCATCATTTTTGTTTTTGTCATTTTTCTCCCCAATTGCGCAATTACGATCTTGTCTCATCGCTGCAACTTCCCAACGGGCTCGGGAGAGGTAAAGGTCGAGTCATGCATCCTCCGAAACATGACCCGCCAAACCACGCTTCTTAACACCCACTCGCTTAACCCGGAAGCTAGCCGGTCTAATGTGTCGGAGAAAACACTGTTCAACTGACTATCGAAGTCAGCCTGCAGGCACCCGGCCCGCCACAAGGAGTCGCTAGAGCAGGAGGAGCCAAGTAAAGTATCCCAGGCCAAACCCTCCCCTAACCCATACGACACTGGGCCAGTTGTGCACCGCCCTAAGGGAGTTCTGGTCACGGCCGGTAATGACACAGCCTGGGATAGAACCCCAGGCTGTAGTGATGCTGCAAGATTGCGATGCAGTGCCTTAGACCGCTGAGCCACTCGGGAGGCCAGCTGCCATAATTGTCATGGATATATCCTCCAAACACTGGCTTCGAGGGCATTATCACTTAATTATTCACCTGAGTGGTAGCTAGCCCTTTGTTTGGACAAGAGCAGAGACTCTTTATCCAATTAGGACAGATCCAGGACCTACTTTAACACATGTAAAGGTGTGAGAGACATTATTCAAACATTCAATGGTACAACAGCAGAAAAGCTTACATTTGTAGCTGGAGAGAGAGAGAGAGAGAGGGGGAGGAAGGAAGGAAGGAAGGGAGGGAGGGAGGGAGAGAGGGAGAGAGAGAAGGTGAGGGAGGGAGGGAGGGAGGGAGGGAGGGAGGGAGGGAGGGAGGGAGGGAGGGAGGGAGGGAGGGAGGGAGGGAGGGAGGGAGGGAGGGAGGGAGGGAGGGAGGGAGGGAGGGAGGGGAGATAGATAGCTTTTAGTTAATGACCTTGAGAGATTCCTGGGTCCTTGCTACCTTGAAATATGTTTCTATCCAGCAATAGTGTTATTCTGACTACTGCAGTCCAAGAGAAATATCATCAGAAATGCTCCACTGCATATCTATCTTACATGCTTCAATTGACAACACTATTATGACTACGATATATGAGTTATATATCCATGACTGATCCCTTAATGATATTTTCATACAGTCCAGCCGAGCTGAGACAACACCAATGTCCCTGAGGCCATTTACTCTAAGAATAAACATGGTATTGACCAGTTCATTTTCTCTTTTTCTCTCATTCTGTCTTGTTTATTCCCTAACCCTCCCTTGTTAGTCATCTAGACTATCTCTCTCTTTCCCTCCCTCACTCCCTCCTTCACTGACTCCCTCCCTGTCTTGTTCTCATTCACCCTCACACACTTAAAGAGACAAGCCCGAGAAGCACTCTGAAAATTCACGCTTTAAAAAACTGACACCACCCTATCCTTGAATCTTTATTTTTGCATGGCTGTTGTGATAAAATATTGAACTGACATCTCTGCTCCAGTTAATTTCATGTCAACACACCCCTCCACAAATACCCACATTGGGGATAATATGTGCCATGAGAGCGACCTGGAGAGAGAGGGAGGACACTGAGGGAGGGTGGAGTAGGCCAGTGATGTGGATAGCCTGGTTGGAGCGTAGCCATTAAAGGGTTAACCCAGTGAGAGGTGTACCGTAGTGCTGCCAGTAGCAACAACACCATAACTAATTCATGGCCTGTGTTCCTGTCTAGTGGGGTAATATTGCTCTTCAGATGCCCTTTTACTCAACATTCCCTCCCACCAGCACACTTCCCAAACACTAGACCACAATGGCAGGAGTAACCCTGCACATGGGGCATTAATGGTGAATGCATATCATGTTGACAGGGGTCAGTAGCTCACTGGAGACTGACATCCATCTACTACTGTATGCTGGCTAGACCAGACCAGACTAGAGAAGACTAGACCAGACTAGACTAGACTGGACCAGACTAGAGCAGACTAGACTAGAACAGACAGAACCAGACCAGACTAGAGCAGACGAGAGCAGACCAGACGAGAGCAGATCAGACTAGAGCAGACTAGACCAGACCAGACTAGAGCAGACTAAACCAGACTAGAGCAGACTAGACAAGAGCAGACTAGACTAGAGCAGACCAGACTAGAGCAGACCAGACTAGAGCAGACCAGACTAGAGCAGACTAGACCAGACCAGACCAGAGCAGACTAGTTCAGACTAGAGCAGACTAGACCAGACTAGAGCAGACCAGACTAGACCAGGCCAGACCAGAGCAGACTAGACCAGACCAGAGCAGACTAGACCAGACTAGAGAAGACGAGAGCAGACTAGAGAAGACTAGAGCAGACTAGACCAGGCCAGACCAGAGCAGACTAGACCAGACCAGAGCAGACTAGACCAAACTAGAGCAGACCAGACTAGAGAAGACTAGAGAAGACTAGACCAGACTAGAGCAAACTAGACCAGACTAGAGCAGACTAGACCAGACTAGAGCAGTTGGCTATGGAATAGCGGAGGTTCTTCAGTTACTGTTGAGATTCCCATGGGGAATATAGATTATGATGGCCAGCTGTGGTGAAAGTGTTACCCCAGGTGAATCATCGATTAGAGGCAGAGAATGGCTGAATGTGCGCTGTGTCTGTAGACAAAAGAGAAGAGGTAGAGAGGGAGGTACTGTTCTGTTTGCAGTTAGAAAGAGAGAGAGATGGTAGAACAGAAGGAGAGAGGGTTAGAGATGTTTTCAACACTGTGCTCGATATCTAATTCTGACATACACTGCTCAGTCAGACAGACACCCTCCTCTGTACATATTCATAGTCTCCAAACCTCCCCACCTCCCGCTGTGCGCCCCTCTTTCTCACGCAACCTCCTTGATGCCTGACACAGCTTAGCTCTGAGTGCTGGGTTGGCACGCCACAACGCGTGTTGCAATCTCAGCATACTACACCAGCTAGCTAGTGCCCTCCAAACACCCTACAGATGAGGTCTAATTCACACGGGGAAGAGAGGAGAGGGGATAAGAGGATAGGAGAGGATAGGGGAGGGGAGAGGAAGAGAGGGAATAGGAGAAGAGGAGAGGAGATAGGAGGAGAGGGGAGTGAAGGGGAGGAGAGGGGATAGGATGAGAGAAGAGTGGAGGGGAGGAGAAGGGAGGTGATAGGAGGAGAGGGGATAGGAGGGGATGGGAGGTGATAGGAAGAGAAGAGAGGGGATAGGAGGAGAGGGGAGTGGAGGGGAGGAGAGGGGAGGTGATAGGAGGTGAGGGGAGGAGATCGGAGGCGAGGATAGGAGGAGAGAAGAGGGTAGGGAGGAGAGGAAAGGAGCAAGGGCATGTCAGGATCAAGGCTAGGCAGAGGAGAGGGGAGGGGAGGGGAGGGGAGGAGGAGAGGGCAGGGGAGGAGGAGAGGAGATGGTAGGAGGAGAAGGGAGGATAGGGCTTTGGGTTCATTATTTCACCAGTAGGGACATATCTGCTACATGCCTTAGAAAGATAATCTTGGACCTGTGTCATACTGCTCTTAGCATTCAGGAGATTCTCCAGGGGAGGAAGGAGGGGGGATCTTAACCAGTCCTCAGGCCCTAGGAAGGAGGGGGGGATCTTAACCTGTTCTCAGGCCCTAGGAAGGAGTGGGATCTTAACCTGTTCTCAGGCCCTAGGAAGGAGTGGGATCTTAACCTGTTCTCAGGCCCTAGGGAGGAGGGGGGATCTTAACCTGTTCTCAGGCCCTAGGAAGGAGTGGGATCTTAACCTGTTCTCGGGCCCTAGGAAGGAGGGGGGATCTTAACCTGTTCTCAGGCCCTAGGAAGGAGGGGGGGACCTTAACCTGTTCTCAGGCCCCATTGAGGAGGGGGTATTTAAGCCTGTTCTCAGGCCCTAGGGAGGTGGGGTCCAAGCCTGTTCTCAGGCCCTAGGGAGGTGGAGGTGGGGTCTAAGCCTGTTCTCAGGCCCTAGGGAGGTAGGGGGTGGGGTCTAAGCCTGTTCTCATGCCCTAGAGAGGTAGGGGTGAGGTCTAAGCCTGTTCTCAGGCCCTAGGGAGGTAGGGGGTGGGGTCTAAGCCTGTTCTCAGGCCCTAGGGAGGTAGGGGGTGGGGTCTAAGCCTGTTCTCAGGCCCTAGGGAGGTAGGGGTGGGGTCTAAGCCTGTTCTCAGGCCCTAGGGAGGTGGGGTCTAAGCCTGTTCTCAGGCCCTAGGGAGGTGGAGGTGGGGTCTAAGCCTGTTCTCAGGCCCTAGGGAGGTAGGGGGTGGGGTCTAAGCCTGTTCTCAGGCCCTAGGGAGGTAGGGGGTGGGGTCTAAGCCTGTTCTCAGGCCCTAGGGAGGTGGAGGTGGGGTCTAAGCCTGTTCTCAGGCCCTAGGGAGGTAGGGGGTGGGGTCAAGCCTGTTCTCATGCCCTAGAGAGGTAGGGGGTGGGGTCTAAGCCTGTTCTCAGGCCCTAGGGAGGTAGGGGGTGGGGTCTAAGTCTGTTCTCAGGCCCTAGGGAGGTAGGGGGTGGGGTCTAAGCCTGTTCTCAGGCCCGAGAGAGGAGAGACGAGGGCGGGTGGGGTATGGCAGGCTCCGGGGCTCATCTCGGCAGATGCCCCATCATCACCTGCCACGCGGCAGCCTGATCCATGGGTCACCCGCCATCCATTTCCATTACCCTCCTCCTATTAGATTGCCATTAGATTTCATGGGAGAGTTTTTTAGGAGAGAGGACCCCGCTCTGCAGACACCAATTTAAAGAGCCAAAGCAAAGTAATCAATTCACAAACCAACCAGAGACTGCAAACTAAATTACTGTTAGGGAGGGGGAGGGGGGGGTAGTGATGATAGAAGGGGGGTGAGAGCCAGTTTCAGACATATCCATATCAAAGCCATCCTGAAGGGCCAGAGTGAGGAGACAGAGCTGCTGGTTAAAGATAACCTGTGCCCTGCAGGATGGCCAAACATACAGGTTGACTGTATAGGAGAGCACTCTGACTCACACACTTTTCATCACATTGACTTAGTGTGTGGCTCAGTTGGTAGAGCATGGCATTCGCAACGCCAGAGTTGTGGGTTCGATTTCCATGGTGGACAAGTATGTCCACTCAGTGACTTTCAACCTGGCACCGTCATAGGATGCTACCTTTCCAACAAGTCAGTAAGTCAAACTTCTGCCCTGCTAGAGCTGCCCCAGTCAACTCTAAGTGTTGGTATTGTGAAGTGGAAACGTCTAGGAGCAACAACGGCTCAGTCGCAAGGTGGTAAAAAGTGTCTGTCCTCGGTTGCAACACTCACTACCGGGTTCTAAACTGCCTCTGGAAGCAACGTTGGCACAAGAACCATTCGTCGGGAGCTTCATGAAATGGGATTTCATGGCCGAGCAGCCGCGCATAAGCCTAAGATCACCATGCGCAATGCTAAGCGTTGGCTGGAGTGGTGTAAAGCATTGAATCACGCTTCACTATCTGGCAGTCCGACGGACAAATCTGGGTTTGGAGGATGCCAGGAGAACACTGAGGATGCAGAAATTGCCCCAATGCATAGTGCCAACTGTAAAGTTTGGTGGATGAGGGAAAATGGTCTGGGGCTGTTTTTCATGGTTCGGGCTATGCCCCTTAGTTCCAGTGAAGGGAAATCTTAACGCTAAAATATAAAATGACAATCTAGATGATTCTGTATTTCCAAATTTGCAGCAACAGTTTGGGGAAGGCCCTTTCCTGTTTCATTATGACAATGCCCCCGTGCACAAAGCAAGGTCCATACAGAAATGGTTTGTTGAGATCGGTGTGGAAGAACTGGCCTGCACAGAGCCCTGACCTCAACCCCATCGAACACCTTTGGGATGAATTGGAACGCCGACTGCGAGCCAGGCCTAATTGCCCAACATCAGTGCCCGAGCTCACTAATGCTCTTGTGGCTGAGTGGAAGCAAGTCCCCGCAGCAATGTTCCAACATCTTGTGGAAAGCCTTCCCAGAAGAGTGGAGGCTGTTATAGCAGCACAGGGGGGACCAACTCCATATTAATGCCCATGATTTTGGAATGAGATGTTCAACGAGCAGGTGTTCACATACTTTTGGCCATGTAGTGTATGTGTGCATGCTAATCAGCCATCATGGTTGCCTTGTACTGGCTAGCCCCCAGACTGATCTCTGGGCAAAACATTCTCTCGCTCTCTCTCTGCCTATCTCTCTTTCCTTACTGTCTCTCCTTTTCTCTCTCCCCCTTCTCATTCTCCCTTTGTCTCTCACTCCCCTCCCTCCTCCCTCTCTCTATCACACCCCTTTTTCCATCCTATCTCTTTCCCCCTCAACTCTCTCTCCATCCTCCGTTTCTCTATCTCTCTCTCTCTTCCCCTGCTTCCTGTGTTAGTGTGGCAGTCTGCCCGTTTTGATATGTAAATCATCCATAATTCAACGCTGCCTGCCATAAATCTTCATTAGCAGACCTGTGGAATAAGAAAATGGAGCCATTCTCAGATATTTTTCTGCTCCATTATTATGTAAAGACTGACGGCATGGAGAGAGTACTAATCTACACCTTGAAACTGAATGACGGCATGGAGAGAGCACTAATCTACACCTTGAAACTGAATGATGGCATGGAGAGAGTACTAATCTACACCTTGAAACTGAATGACGGCATGGAGAGAGCACTAATCTACACCTTGAAACTGAATGACGGCATGGAGAGAGCACTAATCTACACCTTGAAACTGAATGACGGCATGGAGAGAGCACTAATCTACACCTTGTAACTGAATGACGGCATGGAGAGAGCACAAATCTACACCTTGAAACTGAATGACGGCATGGAGAGAGCACGAATCTACACCTTGAAACTGAATGACGGCATGGAGAGAGCACTAATCTACACCTTGAAACTGAATGACGGCATGGAGAGAGTACTAATCTACACCTTGAAACTGAATGACGGCATGGAGAGAGCACTAATCTACACCTTGAAACTGAATGATGGCATGGAGAGAGCACTAATCTACACCTTGAAACTGAATGACGGCATGGAGAGAGCACTAATCTACACCTTGAAACTGAATGACGGCATGGAGAGAGCACTAATCTACACCTTGAAACTGAATGACAGCATGGAGAGAGCACTAATCTACACCTTGTAACTGAATGACGGCATGGAGAGAGCACTAATCTACACCTTGAAACTGAATGACGGCATGGAGAGAGCACTAATCTACACCTTGAAACTGAATGACGGCATGGAGAGAACACTAATCTACACCTTGAAACTGAATGACGGCATGGAGAGAGCACTAATCTACACCTTGAAACTGAGTCAAGGGTGTTATTGATGCCCTCTCTGTCTCTGTACTTGTTATCGCTCTTCTTCTTTCCATCCCTGTGCCACTCTCTCTCTCTCACTCCCTCTCCACGTCTCTCCCACACACAGTTTACCCACTCCCTGTCCATTAGCCATCAGTTTAGAAAAAGCAGGTTACAAATGACCTTTCTCATTACCCAGCTCGGTGGGCTTTTAAGAGCCGCTTGCCAAGGCACTGGTGATATTTGCTTACCCCTCATTAAGATGCCGAGCTTTTCAAGTGACCCCTTATTGATTTCATTAAAACACTAAGGGAAAGGGGGATACCCAGTCAGTTGTACAACTAACTGAACACCTTCAACTGAAATGTGTCTCTCGCATTTAACCCAGCCCCTCTGAACCAGAGAGGTGAAGGGGGCTGCCTTAATTGACAGCCACATCTTCAGCACCCAGGGAACAGTGGGTTAACTGCCTTACTCAGGAACAGAACAACACATTTTGACCTTATCAGCTCAGGGATTCGATCCAGCACCTTCCGGTTACTAGCCCAACACTCTAACCACTAGGCTACCTGAAGGACCTACCACTGAGTAAAAGAAATAAGAAAAACACACTAATGCAGCATTTCATATTTTCTTAAAGTCAGAATGAAGCTTTCTGTGTCTGGATGTGACATCCATCGCTGCTTATTATCACAGCGCATTGTAGGAACTAAATCTGTCGTTCGTTACATCTGGCTGGTGGATTTTTAACAATAGGTTGTTGTATTATCCAGCCTGCCGCCACAGCACAGCGAGGAGGATGTCCTACCGAGCTGGATACAGATACAGCACAGATACGGTGCAGGCATTTAAAAAGCCAGGCTCTATCTCCCGCTCCAAGCTCTTATTCAATGCATAGGCTTCTGACTCCAGAGGAAGATTGTCAGCATCTGATACAGTATAGGGATGTGGGGAGACTATCTCAGAAATTATTTGAAGCCGTCCATAATCCGACGAGTGACTATGTATCATGTCAGCACATCCCCTTCATATATAGGAAAACAGCATTTCACTCAGTTTCTCAGTCCCTACCTTGCTGTTGAAACGTTTAAAACCGGAGACACAGCTAAAATAGCACTGATGCAAGGATCAGGGATGACACCTATCTCAGGTGAGAGTTTCAGGGAGTATACAGTATGTACCATGGCGCCTTAAAACTCTGTCGCCTTGTGTTTGCCAGGCCACCAGCAATGCTACAGCTAATGGACTTCAACTGTTGTGGTGGATCAGGCAGTGCAACGCAGCATAACACGGAGAGGGGAGGCCCAGCTCAAGCCCTTGAACCTGTACTGAAGGCCCCTATCTACTGTCTCCATCCACAGAGCTCAGTGTTCTGTCTCACCCAGCCCAGCAGAGAGTACTACAGAGCATCATCTATCCAGAATCTACATTGTGGGTTTTAGATGTAATTTAAGCATGAAGATTTAGCTATCAGAGGAGTCACCTCTACATTTGCATGTTCTTTAAGTACAGAGTGTGTTCTCCTCTCCTCCTGTCACTGCTTTAATGATGTGCTGTACTGGAACCTGAGAGGGAGAGGGGAATAGAGGGGATTGGCTCTGAGACCCATGCTGTTGAAATCCCCCTCCAAAGCTCTGCATCACACCAGGAGTTGGGGCCCTGGGCTCATTTTCTCCTCTTGACCCTCCTATGACCCCTGCCTATCTGTCTGCACTGAATCTCTCTGAGGGATAAGAAGCTTTCAGATGAAGGGGGAATTAATACTGTATGGCAACAGACAGGAGGGGTTGGGTATCAAGGGGGTTTAAACATGTTTTATCTGACCTTAGATTCCTATGATTATGTGCTCAGGACAGTAGACTTATGCTGCACGGGGGAGAGACTTAACCATTGATCAAATCTATCTGTATTGGGAGGGTTAAAAAGAGAAAGGAGGGGAAAGACTGATTTACTACATTTCACATCCATTTCTTTGCATTCCAGTGTATTCTGATGTGGGAAGTTACTAGATCTAACATTACACGTGCTAGAGGTTATAAGAAAATGATTCCAGCTTTCACAAAAAAAAAGGAGAAATCCAATATATGTCCTGGAAAGAGATGTTAAACAGACAGCAGTTTTCATTTAGACTCTCCATCTATTCTCTCCCTCTCTGTTCCTCTTCTCTCATTACCCTGCTGGCCAGAAATGAAGGGGGATGGATTTGAGGGGGCGAGCAGACGGGCAGACAGGTGGATGGGGAGGCAGGCTGAGACCTATAGAACGGGTCGTGTCTGTGTTTTGGGCTGAGCTAGTGCAGCAAAATGGAGGGAAATATGATTGTATACATTATTCATTCCAAGGCTCCCTCTAGCTTCCACTGCATATCTTGTTTTTCATACTGCAACAACATGCACTCCACTGAGATGGTGTGTGTGTATGTATATGCACGTGTGTGTGTGTGTATATGCACATGTGTGTGTAGATGTGTGTGTGTGTGTGTGTGTATATATGCATATGTGTGTGCGTGTGTGTGAGAGCGCGATGTCCCTACTGAGTGTGAGTGCTGGGGATGTTTCTAGATGGCTGCCATTGAAGCTCAGTCTTCATCATGGTCCAAACTGTCCTCTCGGGGGAAATGACAGTAACCCCCCATTTCATCCTTCCTTCCACTAATCCCTCTGTCACTGCCTGTGTTTGTCTTCACTTCCAGTTTCCACCTCTGTCCTCGGTGCTCCTCCTTGCTGCCCTGGTGCTCCCTTCTCCCACTGACAGCAGCATACCAAGCAGCAGCCTCAGCAGTACACCTATTCATTACCTAATTAGTGCTGACACGTTGTTTACTGGGTCACACCGCTCTGAAAGTCTTCTCTTAATTATGGAAATGTCAGGTGGTGAGGAGTTATTCCTGCATGCTGCACAGGGAAATATCAGCTTCTCCCACATGAGTTATTCCTGCGTGCTGCACAGGGAAATATCAGCTTCTCCCACATGAGTTATTCCTGCATGCTGCACAGGGAAATATCAGCTTCTCCCACATGAGTTATTCCTGCATGCTGCACAGGGAAATATCAGCTTCTCCCACCTGAGTTATTCCTGCGTGCTGCACAGGGAAATATCAGCTTCTCCCACATGAGTTATTCCTGCGTGCTGCACAGGGAAATATCAGCTTCTCCCACATGAGTTATTCCTGCGTGCTGCACAGGGAAATATCAGCTTCTCCCACATGAGTTATTCCTGCGTGCTGCACAGGGAAATATCAGCTTCTCCCACATGAGTTATTCCTGCATGCTGCACAGGGAAATATCAGCTTCTCCCACATGAGTTATTCCTGCATGCTGCACAGGGAAATATCAGCTTCTCCCACCTGAGTTATTCCTGCGTGCTGCACAGGGAAATATCAGCTTCTCCCACATGAGTTATTCCTGCGTGCTGCACAGGGAAATATCAGCTTCTCCCACATGAGTTATTCCTGCGTGCTGCACAGGGAAATATCAGCTTCTCCCACATGAGTTATTCCTGCGTGCTGCACAGGGAAATATCAGCTTCTCCCACATGAGTTATTCCTGCATGCTGCACAGGGAAATATCAGCTTCTCCCACATGAGTTATTCCTGCGTGCTGCACAGGGAAATATCAGCTTCTCCCACATGAGTTATTCCTGCGTGCTGCACAGGGAAATATCAGCTTCTCCCACTTGAGTTATTCCTGCGTGCTGCACAGGGAAATATCAGCTTCTCCCACATGAGTTATTCCTGCGTGCTGCACAGGGAAATATCAGCTTCTCCCACATGAGTTATTCCTGCGTGCTGCACAGGGAAATATCAGCTTCTCCCACATGAGTTATTCCTGCGTGCTGCACAGGGAAATATCAGCTTCTCCCACATGAGTTATTCCTGCGTGCTGCACAGGGAAATATCAGCTTCTCCCACATGAGTTATTCCTGCATGCTGCACAGGGAAATATCAGCTTCTCCCACATGAGTTATTCCTGCATGCTGCACAGGGAAATATCAGCTTCTCCCACATGAGTTATTCCTGCGTGCTGCACAGGGAAATATCAGCTTCTCCCACATGAGTTATTCCTGCGTGCTGCACAGGGAAATATCAGCTTCTCCCACATGAGTTATTCCTGCGTGCTGCACAGGGAAATATCAGCTTCTCCCACATGAGTTATTCCTGCGTGCTGCACAGGGAAATATCAGCTTCTCCCACATGAGTTATTCCTGCGTGCTGCACAGGGAAATATCAGCTTCTCCCACATGAGTTATTCCTGCGTGCTGCACAGGGAAATATCAGCTTCTCCCACATGAGTTATTCCTGCATGCTGCACAGGGAAATATCAGCTTCTCCCACATGAGTTATTCCTGCATGCTGCACAGGGAAATATCAGCTTCTCCCACATGAGTTATTCCTGCGTGCTGCACAGGGAAATATCAGCTTCTCCCACATGAGTTATTCCTGCGTGCTGCACAGGGAAATATCAGCTTCCCCCACATGAGTTATTCCTGCGTGCTGCACAGGGAAATATCAGCTTCTCCCACATGAGTTATTCCTGCGTGCTGCACAGGGAAATATCAGCTTCTCCCACATGAGTTATTCCTGCGTGCTGCACAGGGAAATATCAGCTTCTCCCACATGAGTTATTCCTGCGTGCTGCACAGGGAAATATCAGCTTCTCCCACATGAGTTATTCCTGCGTGCTGCACAGGGAAATATCAGCTTCTCCCACATGAGTTATTCCTGCGTGCTGCACAGGGAAATATCAGCTTCTCCCACATGAGTTATTCCTGCATGCTGCACAGGGAAATATCAGCTTCTCCCACATGAGTTATTCCTGCATGCTGCACAGGGAAATATCAGCTTCTCCCACATGAGTTATTCCTGCGTGCTGCACAGGGAAATATCAGCTTCTCCCACATGAGTTAGAGCGAGAGGGGGAACAGAACAGGCATGTCAACCAGCTCAGATAGGAGTTTGAAATGTCTCTAGTGGGTTTATTGTAATACACCATATCTGAAATCTCCATCAGTTATAATAGTCTAATACACAGATAAAAAAGCATGTCCCAGATAAAGTGATGTAATACACTACAATGGAACTGGGATTGCTTCTAGGAATCTAGAGATTATATATTGTATACTACAGTGTATGTACAATATTTCCAAAGACTCATATAGCAATCTCAGTTTCAACAGTCAAATGACTTGTTCCACACTGATGTATGAGTCACAACTCAAAACTGTTTTTGTCTGAAACCAAAATGCCTGATTTGTTATAACATAAACACGCCGTGAACAGCTGTATGTGTGTCCAACCACAATCACCCACGGCCATTTTACCTCTGCCCCAGTTTAATCAAGCCTTTTCCTTTTTATCTCAGACAGTCCTTTCTTCCCATACATAACTATATCAACCTCTGGCAGATGTGACCAGAGCTTCAATCTAGCAGGGAGCCATAGGGAAGTATATTACCAACCTATACCCAGGAGACCTAGCAGGGAGCAATGGGGAGGTATATTACCTACCTATACCCAGGAGACCTAGCAGGGAGCCATAGGGAGGTATATTACCTACCTACACACAGGAGACCTAGCAGGGAGCCATAGGGAGGTATATTACCAACCTAGACCCAGGAGACCTAACAGGGAGCCATAGGGAGGTATATTACCAACCTAGACCCAGGAGACCTAACAGGGAGCCATAGGGAGGTATATTACCTACCTATACCCAGGAGACCTAGCAGGGAGCCATAGGGAGGTATATTACCTACCTATACCCAGGAGACCTAGCACGGAGCCATAGGGAGGTATATTACCTACCTATACCCAGGAGACCTAGCACGGAGCCATAGGGAGGTATATTACCTACCTATACCCAGGAGACCTAGCAGGGAGCAATGGGGAGGTATATTACCTACCTATACCCAGGAGACCTAGCAGGGAGCCATAGGGAGGTATATTACCGACCTACACACAGGAGACCTAGCAGGGAGCCATAGGGAAGTATATTACCTACCTATACCCAGGAGACCTAGCAGGGAGCCATAGGGAGG
This sequence comes from Oncorhynchus masou masou, assembly GCF_036934945.1. Classification (NCBI taxonomy): domain Eukaryota; kingdom Metazoa; phylum Chordata; class Actinopteri; order Salmoniformes; family Salmonidae; genus Oncorhynchus; species Oncorhynchus masou. The sequence goes on along the minus strand of NC_088224.1, from coordinate 69,230,538 downwards.
TATATTACCGACCTACACACAGGAGACCTAGCAGGGAGCCATAGGGAAGTATATTACCTACCTATACCCAGGAGACCTAGCAGGGAGCCATAGGGAGGTATATTACCTACCTATACCCAGGAGACCTAGCAGGGAGCCATAGGGAGGTATATTACCAACCTATACCCAGGAGACCTAGCAGGGAGCCATAGGGAAGTATATTACCTACCTATACCCAGGAGACCGAGCACGGAGCCATAGGGAGGTATATTACCTACCTATACCCAGGAGACCTAGCAGGGAGCCATAGGGAGATATATTACCTACCTATACCCAGGAGACCTAGCACGGAGCCATAGGGAGGTATATTACCTACCTATACCCAGGAGACCTAGCAGGGAGCCATAGGGAGGTATATTACCTACCTATACCCAGGAGACCTAGCAGGGAGCCATAGGGAGGTATATTACCTACCTATACCCAGGAGACCGAGCACGGAGCCATAGGGAGGTATATTACCTACCTATACCCAGGAGACCTAGCAGGGAGCCATAGGGAGATATATTACCTACCTATACCCAGGAGACCTAGCAGGGAGCCATAGGGAGGTATATTACCTACCTATACCCAGGAGACCTAGCAGGGAGCCATAGGGAGGTATATTACCTACCTATACCCAGGAGACCTAGCACGGAGCCATAGGGAGGTATACTACCAACCTAGACCCAGGAGACCTAGCAGGGAGCCATAGGGAGGTATATTACCAACCTATACCCAGGAGACCTAGCAGGGAGCCATAGGGAAGTATATTACCTACCTATACCCAGGAGACCGAGCACGGAGCCATAGGGAGGTATATTACCTACCTAAACCCAGGAGACCTAACAGGGAGCCATAGGGAGATATATTACCTACCTATACCCAGGAGACCTAGCACGGAGCCATAGGGAGGTATATTACCTACCTATACCCAGGAGACCTAGCACGGAGCCATAGGGAGGTATATTACCGACCTATACCCAGGAGACCTAGCACGGAGCCATAGGGAGGTATATTACCGACCTATACCCAGGAGACCTAGCACGGAGCCATAGGGAGGTATATTACCAACCTATACCCAGGAGACCTAGCAGGGAGCTATAGGGAGGTATATTACCTACCTATACCCAGGAGACCTAGCAGGGAGCCATAGGGAGGTATATTACCTACCTATACCCAGGAGACCGAGCACGGAGCCATAGGGAGGTATATTACCTACCTATACCCAGGAGACCTAGCACGGAGCAATGGGGAGGTATATTACCTACCTATACCCAGGAGACCTAGCACGGAGCCATAGGGAGGTATATTACCTACCTATACCCAGGAGACCTAGCACGGAGCCATAGGGAGGTATATTACCTACCTATACCCAGGAGACCTAGCAGGGAGCCATAGGGAGGTATATTACCTACCTATACCCAGGAGACCTAGCAGGGAGCCATAGGGAAGTATATTACCTACCTATACCCAGGAGACCTAGCAGGGAGCCATAGGGAGGTATATTACCTACCTATACCCAGGAGACCTAGCAGGGAGCCATAGGGAGGTATATTACCAACCTATACCCAGGAGACCTAGCAGGGAGCCATAGGGAAGTATATTACCTACCTATACCCAGGAGACCGAGCACGGAGCCATAGGGAGGTATATTACCTACCTATACCCAGGAGACCTAGCAGGGAGCCATAGGGAGGTATATTACCTACCTATACCCAGGAGACCGAGCACGGAGCCATAGGGAGGTATATTACCTACCTATACCCAGGAGACCTAGCAGGGAGCCATAGGGAGGTATATTACCTACCTATACCCAGGAGACCTAGCACGGAGCAATGGGGAGGTATATTACCTACCTATACCCAGGAGACCTAGCACGGAGCCATAGGGAGGTATATTACCTACCTATACCCAGGAGACCTAGCACGGAGCCATAGGGAGGTATATTACCTACCTATACCCAGGAGACCTAGCAGGGAGCCATAGGGAGGTATATTACCTACCTATACCCAGGAGACCTAGCAGGGAGCCATAGGGAGGTATATTACCTACCTATACCCAGGAGACCTAGCACGGAGCCATAGGGAGGTATATTACCTACCTATACCCAGGAGACCTAGCAGGGAGCCATAGGGAGGTATATTACCTACCTATACCCAGGAGACCTAGCACGGAGCCATAGGGAAGTATATTACCAACCTACACACAGGAGACCTAGCACGGAGCCATAGGGAGGTATATTACCAACCTACACACAGGAGACCTAGCACGGAGCCATAGGGAGGTATATTACCTACCTATACCCAGGAGACCTAGCAGGGAGCCATAGGGAGGTATATTACCGACCTACACACAGGAGACCTAACAGGGAGCCATAGGGAGGTATATTACCTACCTATACCCAGGAGACCTAGCACGGAGCCATAGGGAGGTATATTACCTACCTATACCCAGGAGACCTAGCAGGGAGCCATAGGGAGGTATATTACCTACCTATACCCAGGAGACCTAGCACGGAGCCATAGGGAGGTATATTACCAACCTAGACCCAGGAGACCTAGCAGGGAGCCATAGGGAGGTATATTACCAACCTATACCCAGGAGACCTAGCAGGGAGCCATAGGGAAGTATATTACCTACCTATACCCAGGAGACCTAGCACGGAGCCATAGGGAGGTATATTACCTACCTATACCCAGGAGACCTAGCAGGGAGCCATAGGGAGGTATATTACCTACCTATACCCAGGAGACCTAGCACGGAGCCATAGGGAGGTATATTACCTACCTATACCCAGGAGACCTAGCAGGGAGCCATAGGGAGGTATATTACCTACCTATACCCAGGAGACCTAGCACGGAGCCATAGGGAAGTATATTACCAACCTACACACAGGAGACCTAGCACGGAGCCATAGGGAGGTATATTACCAACCTACACACAGGAGACCTAGCACGGAGCCATAGGGAGGTATATTACCTACCTATACCCAGGAGACCTAGCAGGGAGCCATAGGGAGGTATATTACCGACCTACACACAGGAGACCTAGCAGGGAGCCATAGGGAGGTATATTACCTACCTATACCCAGGAGACCTAGCAGGGAGCCATAGGGAGGTATATTACCTACCTATACCCAGGAGACCTAGCAGGGAGCCATAGGGAGGTATATTACCTACCTATACCCAGGAGACCTAGCAGGGAGCCATAGTGAGGTATATTACCTACCTATACCCAGGAGACCTAGCACGGAGCCATAGGGAGGTATATTACCTACCTATACCCAGGAGACCTAGCAGGGAGCCATAGGGAGGTATATTACCTACCTATACCCAGGAGACCTAGCAGGGAGCCATAGGGAGGTATATTACCTACCTATACCCAGGAGACCTAGCACGGAGCCATAGGGAGGTATATTACCTACCTATACCCAGGAGACCTAGCACGGAGCCATAGGGAGGTATATTACCTACCTATACCCAGGAGACCTAGCAGGGAGCCATAGGGAGGTATATTACCAACCTACACACAGGAGACCTAGCAGGGAGCCATAGGGAGGTATATTACCTACCTATACCCAGGAGACCTAGCAGGGAGCCATAGGGAGGTATATTACCTACCTATACCCAGGAGACCTAGCAGGGAGCCATAGGGAGGTATATTACCTACCTATACCCAGGAGACCTAGCAGGGAGCCATAGGGAGGTATATTACCTACCTATACCCAGGAGACCTAGCAGGGAGCCATAGGGAGGTATATTACCTACCTATACCCAGGAGACCTAGCAGGGAGCCATAGGGAGGTATATTACCTACCTACACCCAGGAGACCTAGCAGGGCGCCATAGGGAGGTATATTACCTACCTATACCCAGGAGACCTAGCAGGGAGCCATAGGGAGGTATATTACCGACCTACACACAAGAGACCTAGCAGGGAGCCATAGGGAGGTATATTACCAACCTACACCCAGTCGACCTAGCAGGGAGCCATAGGGAGGTATATTACCTACCTATACCCAGGAGACCTAGCAGGGAGCCATAGGGAGGTATATTACCAACCTATACCCAGGAGACCTAGCAGGGAGCCATAGGGAGGTATATTACCAACCTATACCCAGGAGACCTAGCAGGGAGCCATAGGGAGGTATATTACCTACCTACACACAGGAGACCTACCACGGTTAAAGCATTTCTGACAGCTCTTTGAGCCGTCATGTGCATCAAGGTGGTTAATAATACCATAATAATGACTGATTCCACTTCTAAATGGGCTTTAAATAAGCCCCACTGCTTGGCTGATCTGTTGAGGAGGAGGAGAAGCATTGGGATGTGAGCCATATGTAGGTAATGGATGGATCCGCGCCACGCCGTGTGTGTCAGGGGACAGGCTGTAAAATAACCACTGTTTGGACAGGACCCACACCCTCCATTGTCCAGCATGTTTTACTGGACACACTGAGCGTGTCAGTGTGTCGCCGTAGTGCCCCTTTGTGCTCAACTCCTGAAAGGGATCAAATCACGACTTAAATAAATATTCTCACATTTATAAGGCCGTGCTTAACCTCCTGCTTAAGGCAGCCATTACTGTTACTCTACTCCCTCGCATGTTATATTAACTTAACAGGAAGGGGAAGAGGAAGATGGGAGAGGAGAAAAAAAACATGGATGCCTCTTAAATAGCAGAACATTATAATGAGAAGTATTTAAACACCCCTTGGCAGAAATTGCTCTCTGGCAAAATAATTACAATTGTTCCTTCCTGCCTTCTCTGAATAAGCTGTGTTTTTACAAGTGTTAATAAGCCAAGAGTGTAAATGCCATCTTTAAAGTAGCCATTAATATGGGTGTCTGTACTAGCCAGCCCAATATCCCTAGACCAGCCATTGCTTAAATGTCATCTGCTGGCTTAACAGAGACTGAATTAAATCTCTGCCAACGCAGCCAGTTCAATTAGGTATAATATGGCCGCTGACACTGCAATCAATAGGTCTTGTCTGTAGCGGGAATATTGTGTTCCTCCTGGGCCACTGATGATATCAGCGGGCCGTAACCAAAGCTTCTGTGCCAGGCAGAGTGGCCCACACCGGGCCAAGCTGGGATCAGGGGCAGGGTGGACAAGGCCGGGCTGGGTGGATAAGAAGGGGAAGTACTGTAGCAGGATCTGGGGTAGTGACAGGGGTATGAGTAGGAGCCAGATATTGAGTCAGAGCTTACCGGAACAGGCAACAGAGTGGAACCCAGCCATTGTCTAGCATACATACACACATTCCCATGGGACACACTCTCTCAACTCCATTAATGTATATTCTGTAGTCCCCCCCCCCTGCCCCATGTATCTCCATGATCCAGTCTGGCTGGCTGGGGCTGCTCTGTCCATGCAAACCCCTCAGAGCCACCCCTCCTGCCCCCCTGCCTCTCTCTCCCATCCATCTCAGTCCTGGTTCCTCTCACTGGGTGTGAGGGGGGATGAGCAGCCTGTCTGTCAACAGTAGGCCCAGAGCCCAGGACTGGGACAAACTCAGGTCCCTCACAGCATCACTCAACTCCCCCCATATATAGCCCATATGATGTTCCCCACACTGAGGCACACTGAGACTGTGGGCCCTAGTCAAACCTAGTGCACTTAATAAGGAATAGGGTGGCATTTTGGACTAAGATACTCACAGCCCTTTTTCAGGCACACATACACACACAGAGACAGACATACAGAGGGACTGGGTGACAGTCGCAGAGGCAGCTTTAAGGTCAGCTTGACAGGCAGCCCTAGAGACACAGAGAGAGAAAACAGAGCATCCTGACAGGAGAAAAATACACACATTGAAGAGATGGAAGGAAGGGAGAGAGAGAGAGAGAGAAAGAGAGGGAGGGAGGGAGACTAGGAGGAGAGGAAGTGGGGAGTAGGGCTCCTGTCCCTGCCTGTCTCTGTCCTGTCGGAGGGGGTTAATATAAGCTGCACACCACAGTGTAAATAATACACCAGCCTTGCAGTTAAAAAGGATAAACACATAAAAGATTCAACAGCTGGAGCAAACCGTCATGGAAGTGTCGGCTGGGTGTGTGTGTGTGTGTGTGTGTGTGTGTGTGTGTGCGTGCGTGTGTGTGTGTGTGCGTGTGTGTGTGTGCATGCGTGTTCGTGTGTGTGTGTGTGCATGCATGCGCGCGTGTGTGTGTGCATGCGTGTTCGTGTGTGTGCATGCATGCGCGTGTGTGTGTGCATGCATGTTTGTGTGTGTGTGTGTGCATGCATGTTTGTGTGTGTTTGTGTGTGTGCATGCGCTGTGCATGTTCAAACAGGTGTTTGTGGGGAAGCGGTGGAAAGCAATAAGTCACAAATGACAGGTGAAGTGCTTATTCTTTGAAATGGTCTTTTAAAGCTGCACTATGTAACTGTTTGGGGGACCTGACCAAATTCACATTCTCATTGAAAGCCAGTCTAAGAAGCAGTAGATCTGTTCTATGTGCTCTATTTCTATGGTTCCTGTTCTGAAGTTTTGTTTTTTTAAATATATTTCACAGCAGTTTAGATGGTTCAATGATTCTCTACACTAGAATTGTTTTGTCACAAACTGAAGTTACAATTTTAGCAACAAGGAAATGGCAGAGCAATTTCAGCATAGTGCACCTTTATGAATTCCTATAAATCTAAGATCTCGTAACATAACACTGACTCTCAGAGTGAACTTTCATCTGTGGCTGATGAATAGAAACATAATACCCTACTAAAGCTCTCGGCTGTAGGAGACTTAACACAGTCTGTCAGACAGCATTCACTAAAAAATACATCTTTATTCAGTCATTCTCTACAGATATTGTTGTGGTTTTTCACACACACACACACACACACACACACACACACACACACACACACACACACACACACACACACACACACCTCAGGTTAGGTAAAAACACTGCTCTTTCCTGCTCTTTGAAAACCTCAGCGCTCCCCTGGTTCAATTAGAGCTGTCGTCTCGTCCGTCTCCAACTCTGGCCGTCTGTATCCCACTGGGCCTGGCAATCAGTCAGGGTCTGTCACTGTCCTGTACGCTGCCTGTCAGCCTCTCTCTCTCTCACACACAGACACACACAGACACACACACACACATACGTAGCTGCACTCTCACAGCTGGAAGAGACATACACTGTACCACTGCACCAGACACACACAGTTATACATACAGAGATACACACAGAGGTAGAGGAGACACTACACAGATGGATGAGACACACACAGTTACACATACAGAGATACACACAGAGCTAGAGGAGACACTACACAGCTGGACTAGACACACACAGTTAAACATACAGAGATACACACAACGATACAGACACACTGGAGGAGATACGGTAGAACTATACCAGCCAGACACCAGCACTCGCAGTCAGAGCTGGAGGAGATACTGTAGAGCAGTACTCCCTCCCCCTACAGTACTCCCTCCCCCCTACAGTACTCCCTCCCCCTTACATTACTCCCTCTCCCTACAGTACTCCCTCCCCCTACAGTACTCCCTCCCCTACAGTACTCCCTCCCCCTACAGTACTCCCTCCCTCCCCCTACAGTACTCCCCCCCCCTACATTACTCCCTCCCCCTACAGTACTCCCTCCCCCTACAGTACTCCCTCCCCCTACAGTACTCCCTCCCTCCCCCCTACAGTACTCCCTCCCCCCTACAGTACTCCCTCCCCCTACAGTACTCCCTCCCCCTACAGTACTCCCTCCCTCCCCCCTACAGTACTCCCCCCCCTACATTACTCCCTCCCCCTACAGTACTCCCTCCCCCTACAGTACTCCCTCCCCCTACAGTACTCCCTCCCCCTACAGTACTCCCACCCCCCAACAGTACTCCCTCCCCCTACAGTACTCCCTCCCCCTACAGTACTCCCTTCCCCTACAGTACTCCCACCCCCCAACAGTACTCCCTCCCCCCTACAGTACTCCCTCCCCCTACAGTACTCCCTCCCCCTACAGTACTCCCTCCCCCTACAGTACTCCCTCCCCCTACAGTACTCCCTCCCCCTACAGTACTCCCTCCCCCTACAGTACTCCCTCCCCCTACAGTACTCCCTCCCCCTACAGTACTCCCTCCCCCTACAGTACTCCCTCCCCCTACAGTACTCCCTGCCGCCTACAGTACTCCCTCCCCCTACAGTACTCCCTCCCCCTACAGTACTCCCTCCCCCTACAGTACTCCCTCCCCCTACAGTACTCCCTCCCCCTACAGTACTCCCTCCCCCTACAGTACTCCCCCCTACAGTACTCCCTCCCCCTACAGTACTCCCTCCCCCTACAGTACTCCCTCCCCCTACAGTACTCCCTCCTCCCTACAGTACTCCCTCCCCCTACAGTACTCCCTCCCCCTACAGTACTCCCTCCTCCCTACAGTACTCCCTCCTCCCTACAGTACTCCCTCCCCCTACAGTACTCCCTCCCCCCTACAGTACACCCTCCCCCCTACAGTACTCCCTGCCGCCTACAGTACTCCCTTCCCCTACAGTACTCCCTCCCCCTACAGTACTCCCTCCTCCCTACAGTACTCCCTCCCCCTACAGTACTCCCTCCCCCTACAGTACTCCCTCCCCCTACAGTACTACCTCCCCCTACAGTACTCCCACCCCCAACAGTACTCCCTCCCCCTACAGTACTCCCTCCCCCTACAGTACTCCCTCCCCCCTACAGTACTCCCTCCCCCTACAGTACTCCCTCCCCCCTACAGTACTCCCCCCCCTACAGTACTCCCTCCCCCTACAGTACTCCCTCCCCCTACAGTACTCCCTCCCCCTACAGTACTCCCTCCCCCCTACAGTACTCCCTGCCGCCTACAGTACTCCCTTCCCCTACAGTACTCCCTCCCCCTACAGTACTCCCTCCCCCTACAGTACTCCCTCCCCCCTACAGTACTCCCTCCCCCTACAGTAGTCCCTCCCCCCTACAGTACTCCCTCCCCCTACAGTACTCCCTCCCCCTACAGTACTCCCTCCCCCCTACAGTACTCCCTCCCCCTACAGTACTCCCTCCCCCTACAGTACTCCCTGCCGCCTACAGTACTCCCTTCCCCTACAGTACTCCCTCCCCCTACAGTACTCCCTCCTCCCTACAGTACTCCCTCCCCCTACAGTACTCCCTCCTCCCTACAGTACTCCCTCCTCCCTACAGTACTCCCTCCCCCTACAGTACTCCCTCCTCCCTACAGTACTCCCTCCCCCAGCTCAAGGACCACTGGGCCAGACTAGTGAGCTCCCCTTCTCTACTGTATAAATCACTGTAGTCGGGTTCATATCATCTCACAACCCCAAAATGGATGAGAATGGGGAAATGTTATAAAAAGTTCAGAAAAGACGTTTGAATGCATATAAACGTTATGGAGTGGTGGCTGTAAATGTTATGTTGTCATTAATCACAGTGACAGCTGGCTGGCTTGATTCTAAGGACATTCAATGGAGGATCATTTTCTAGTTTCCTGTATCATGATTTGACATTGTTTTGTCTAAGTACTGTGATTTAGTTTACTGTGAACTTAAAAAACTGCTGTGTTGTACACGTCCCTTGCTATTTTCCTAAATAAACTATTTAGGAGAGAATTCATTAACAAAGCAAACATACAGTATCTGTTATACCCAATTACCTACCCAGATGATAGAAGGATTTCTGAAAAACAAGCTGACAACAAAATTGGTCTGTATATGCACACAGTGCCATGTTGGCAATTGCTATTCAGCAATGGTGTATGTTTCAAACAAACCTGCCAGTGTGACGCATCGAAGCAAGAAGTCATAGGATGTATGGAATTATATCCCATATGCTGCCTGAGAAAAATCCATGCGATTTTGAGTTTATTGGTGTGTGTGTACAGAATGTGTGTGTACAGAATGTGTGTGTGTGCGTGTGTGTGTGAGTGTGTGTGAGCCATGTTCCCATTGATATTTTCAAACAAGCAATTAAAGGACAAGTTAAAGGGCATCTCTGCTGTGCCACAGAGTATATGTCTGCCACAAAATGGCTGAGACCAGAAGAGAGAGAGAGATTCCTCCTTCACACCTCCCACAAGACCCTCCGTCTAACACAACACCGCCGCGGTCAGTTCCCCCAGACACTGAGCTGGGGGTGTGTTGCGTGGGGGAGATTGTGTGTTGTGTGTGTGCGTGTGTGTGCGTGTGTGTGTGTGTGTGTGTGTGTGTGTGTGTGTGTGTGTGTGTGTGTGTGTGTGTGTGTGTGTGTGTGTGTGTGTGTGTGTGTGTGTGTGTGTGTGTGTGTGTGTGTGTGTGTGTGCGTGCGTGCGTGCGTGCGTGCGTGCGTGCGTGTGTTGGTGTGTGTGTGTGTGTGTGTGTGTGTGTGTGTGTGTGTGTGTGTGTGTGTGTGTGTGTGTGTGTGTGTGTGTGTGTGTGTGTGTGTGTGTGTGTGTGTGTGTGTGTGTGTGTGTGTGTGTGTGTGTGTGTGTGTGTGTGTGTGTGTGTGAAAAGCAGACAGTGTGAGCCATGTTCCCACTAATATTTTCAAACAAGCAATTAAAGGACAATTTGGAGAGGAAGGATTTGAGCCAAAGTGAAGGGACCTGTAGAATACAGAACAGCTAATAGCTTTAATGAATGACCAATTCAGCAATGATCTATATTGGTTTCACAGTAGATACAGGGCACTTTAGTCAGTCTTCCACAAGGCTCTATCCTCCTGGGGTTCACCAAGCACATACATCACAGTGAAGAAAGGGCCAATGAAATGTTTATTTGAAGAATCATCATAAAAGATGAGGATACAGAGACACATTCTCAGCAGTTTGCGGGGGCTCTTGCCTGCACAAAGAGGAACAACTTGTATGCGCAGTCTCTCGTTAAACCAGCACAAAACACGTTGGTTTCACGACCGCTCAAACCTTTTTTCATTCTGTCATTTCCTCTCTCCTTCCATTCTCTCCTCCCTCCTTATCTATCTTCCTTTCCCTCAGCCTGGTCAGGGAAAAAAAGAGTGGCTATTGAGAGATGTTAAAAGGCTTTCTGTGTCTCTCCTCCTGCCTCGTCTCAGAGCTACCTACCTACCGCCCCAGAGCAGAGCTCGCCTTCCTCCCTCCTCACTCTTTACTTTCCCTCCTCCCTCCTCAATCCCAATATCCCCCCCTCAGCCCTCGAGTGTCTGTCGGTGAAGGAGTGTCCCTGGAAAACGGAGCAACTAGTGGTAGAGACTAGGGAGAGATAAATAACCCTAGGGAATGGCACATCACTACATCATGTACAGCAGAAGCCGCCAAAACACAATTGACGGCTAGTGTTCTGTTTTTCATAATGACTGTGCTGGCAGCAGTAATAGCTTTCCTTGTATTTCTCATGCAACAAATATGTACTGACCAGGGGCAGCAGGTAGCCTAGTGGTTCGAGCATTGGGCCAGTAACCTTAAGGTTGCGAGATCAAATCCCTGAGCTGACAAGGTAAAAGTCTGTTGTTCTAACCCTGAACGAGGCAGTTAGCCCACTGTTCCTAGGCTGTCATTGTAAATAAGAATTTGATCTTAACTGACTTGCCTAGTTAAATAAAAAAAATATGAGCAACAAATGAGAACTGCAGAACAACAATGTGCTGCAGTTTGACATTCTTCTCTCAGTTGTTTTCTGCAATTTTGGGGGGGATTAATGTAAACTCACCCCATTCTGTACAAATGTGCGCAACCACAACATTCAAATGAGGCTACAAAGAAAACTAATGCGACTGTGTTGACTTCAAAATCGGGGGTGTGAACTAGGTTTCTATTCAAGCGTTGATTGACATGGTAATGGCTCTATAGTATTGGAGAAAAGTTGAAAAACTGACCCTCCGTTACATCGTGACGTGTCATGTCGTAACGTACAGCATGCATAAAGCAACTATTTATGTCTTACAATCTCTCTCCACCTGGTGTAGCACTTCTATCATCCTTTAAAAACAAGAAATGGACAGTGACGGGGGTAAGGGGGGGATACCTGGTCATTTTTTGCGTCATCATTGCATGCGATCATCATTCTCAAAGCCACTGTTTACTTCTAAGATCACTTTAGCACCGCCCTAAAAACCCGACACAAATCTTAAAATAGGTATGTAATGAGACATTATATAAACTCTTTATAGTGTTTTATTTATATTTTACAGGTGATAAGTTGGACAGGTCGAGTGAAAAAAAGCCATTTTCCCACACGTGATCTCTCCTTCTCACTATCAAGCATTAGTTTCGCTTCCCCACCCTCCATTTTTTTTAAAGACCCGACGGGGCTCATTGCCTGCTTTAATTATGCAGAAACGGGCAGCGTTTAGGTCATGTAATTGATTTAGTTTGAAAGGGGAGAAATGGTGCTTTACAATGGTATTGACATTACAGTTGATCTGGAAGTATTACGTTTTTGGGGGGCTAAAATAAGGGCAATTGTACGGACCAAGGCGATGTACGAGTTTACGTGAGTTTATGTTAATGATTAACTAGTGGAAGCATTTACAACCTCTCTTCTGGACTAATATTTATACCAACAAGTTTTAAATGTATAGCTAGCTGGCGAATGTTAGCTAGTCAGATACTGTAGCTTGTTAAATAACACATTTTGTAAGTTAACTTTATGACAAAGAAATATATGTAATCATTTGTCTCAAAATTAACTAACATACTTCTCTGAACGGTACATTTTTTTAGATGATCCATTATGAAGTTAAACTTACTTACATTCTAGTATTTATGTCAGCTATCTTTCTCTAGACTTGGGTCGCAGAGCTTCATGGGAGTTTTGGGAACGACTCGATAGGAAGTCTGCTTCTCAATTTGTTTCATTGGAGGGGGGGGGGGTATTAAATGAAAACAAAAATTCGCTCTTTGGGCTTAATTAAAGGTTACGGTTAGGCATTAGCGTTAGCAGTGTCGTTAGGGTTAAAGGTAAGGGTTAGGTTTAAAAATCAGATTTGATGACTTTGTGGCTGTGCCAGCTAGTGACCACTCTGCAGACTGCCTCCACTACATGAGTCATCCCAATAAATGCCAACCTGCAATTGAACCCTACTCACCCCTCCTCCCCATTCCTCCCCCTCGCTCATCCTGCCAGAGTCAGTCAACCTTGTGTTGCCTCGCTCTCTGCATCCACTAACAGGAGGCCATTTCAACAAACAACACTACTCTAGATTTTAGCACAACCATTTACAAATATTAGCATTAATGAAAAATGCATATGGAATAAATACATGAGGATGAAGATGGTATGTGTGTTATTTTCCCTCCCTGGACAGTACAGTTATCTCTACAGTGAGGAGGTTGATGGACAGTACAGTTATCTCTACGGTGAGGAGATTGACAGACAGTACAGTTATCTCTACAGTGAGGAAGTTGATGGACAGTACAGTTATCTCTACAGTGAGGAGGTTGATGGACAGTACAGTTATCTCTACAGTGAGGAGGTTGATGGACAGTACAGTGAGGAGGTTGATGGACAGTACAGTTATCTCTACAGTGAGGAGGTTGATGGACAGTACAGTTATCTCCACAGTGAGGAGGTTGATGGACAGTTCAGTTATCTCTACAGTGAGGAGGTTGATGGACAGTACAGTTATCTCTACAGTGAGGAGGTTGATGGACAGTACAATTATCTCCACAGTGAGGAGGTTGATGGACAGTACAGTTATCTCTACAGTGAGGAGGTTGATGCACAGTACATTATCTCCACAGTGAGGAGGTTGAATTGCCAGTATAGGTATCACGTAAATTAGGAGGTTGACTGGACAGTACAGTTATCTCCACAGTGAGGAGGTTGAATTGCCAGTACAGTTATCATGTAAATTAGGAGGTTGATGGACAGTACAGTTATCTCTAAAGTGAGGAGGTTGATGGACAGTACAGTTATCTCCACAGTGAGGAGGTTGATGGACAGTTCAGTTCTCTCTACAGTGAGGAGGTTGATGGACAGTACAGTTATCTCTACAGTGAGGAGGTTGATGGACAGTACAGTTATCTCTACAGTGAGGAAGTTGATGGACAGTACAGTTATCTCCACAGTGAGGAGATTGATGGACAGTACAGTTATCTCTACAGTGAGGAGGTTGATGGACAGTACAGTTATCTCTACAGTGAGGAGGTTGATGGACAGTACAGTTATCTCCACAGTGAGGAGGTTGATGGACCGTACAGTTATCTCCACAGTGAGGAGGTTGATGGACCGTACAGTTATCTCCACAGTGAGGAGATTGATAGACAGTACAGTTATCTCTACTGTGAGGAGGTTGATGGACAGTACAGTTATCTCTACAGTGAGGAGGTTGATGGACAGTACAGTTATCTCCACAGTGAGGAGGTTGATGGACCGTACAGTTATCTCCACAGTGAGGAGGTTGATGGACCGTACAGTTATCTCGACAGTGAGGAGATTGATAGACAGTACAGTTATCTCTACAGTGAGGAGGTTGATGGACAGTACAGTTATCTCTACAGTGAGGAGGTTGATGGACAGTACAGTTATCTCCACAGTGAGGAGGTTGATGGACCGTACAGTTATCTCCACAGTGAGGAGGTTGATGGACCGTACAGTTATCTCGACAGTGAGGAGATTGATAGACAGTACAGTTATCTCTACAGTGAGGAGGTTGATGGACAGTACAGTTATCTCTACAGTGAGGAGGTTGATGGACAGTACAGTTATCTCCACAGTGAGGAGGTTGATGGACAGTACAGTTATCTCTACAGTGAGGAGGTTGATGCACAGTACATTGTCTCCACAGTGAGGAGGTTGAATTGCCAGTATAGTTATCACGTAAATTAGGAGGTTGATGCACAGTACAGTTATCTCTAAAGTGAGGAGGTTGATGGACAGTACAGTTATCTCCACAGTGAGGAGGTTGATGGACAGTTCAGTTCTCTCTACAGTGAGGAGGTTGATGGACAGTACAGTTATCTCTACAGTGAGGAGGTTGATGGACAGTACAGTTATCTCCACAGTGAGGAGGTTGATGGACCGTACAGTTATCTCCACAGTGAGGAGGTTGATGGACCGTACAGTTATCTCCACAGTGAGGAGATTGATAGACAGTACAGTTATCTCTACAGTGAGGAGGTTGATGGACAGTACAGTTATCTCTACAGTGAGGAGGTTGATGGACAGTACAGTTATCTCCACAGTGAGGAGGTTGATGGACCGTACAGTTATCTCCACAGTGAGGAGGTTGATGGACCGTACAGTTATCTCGACAGTGAGGAGATTGATAGACAGTACAGTTATCTCTACAGTGAGGAGGTTGATGGACAGTACAGTTATCTCTACAGTGAGGAGGTTGATGGACAGTACAATTATCTCCACAGTGAGGAGGTTGATGGACAGTACAATTATCTCCACAGTGAGGAGGTTGATGGACAGTACAGTTATCTCTACAGTGAGGAGGTTGATGCACAGTACATTGTCTCCACAGTGAGGAGGTTGAATTGCCAGTATAGTTATCACGTAAATTAGGAGGTTGATGCACAGTACAGTTATCTCCACAGTGAGGAGGTTGAATTGCCAGTATAGGTATCACGTAAATTAGGAGGTTGAATGGACAGTACAGTTATCTCCACAGTGAGGATGTTGAATTGCCAGTATAGGTATCACGTAAATTAGGAGGTTGACTAGACAGTACAGTTATCTCCACAGTGAGGAGGTTGAATTGCCAGTACAGTTATCATGTAAATTAGGAGGTTGACTGGACAGTACAGTTATCTCCACAGTGAGGAGGTTGACTGGAGGGTATAGTTATCTCCACAGTGAGGAGGTTGACTGGAGGGTATAGTTATCTCCACAGTGAGGAGGTTGACTGGAGGGTATAGTTATCTCCACAGTGAGGAGGTTGACTGGAAGGTATAGTTATCTCCACAGTGAGGAGGTTGACTGGAGGGTATAGTTATCTCCACAGTGAGGAGGTTGACTGGCAGGTATAGTTACCTCGTAAGTGAGGAGGTTTACTGGACAGTATAGTTATCTCCACAGTGAGGAGATTGATGGACAGTACAGTTATCTCTACAGTGAGGAGGTTGATGGACAGTACAGTTATCTCTACAGTGAGGAGGTTGATGGACAGTACAGTTATCTCCACAGTGAGGAGGTTGATGGACCGTACAGTTATCTCCACAGTGAGGAGGTTGATGGACCGTACAGTTATCTCCACAGTGAGGAGATTGATAGACAGTACAGTTATCTCTACTGTGAGGAGGTTGATGGACAGTACAGTTATCTCTACAGTGAGGAGGTTGATGGACAGTACAGTTATCTCCACAGTGAGGAGGTTGATGGACCGTACAGTTATCTCCACAGTGAGGAGGTTGATGGACCGTACAGTTATCTCGACAGTGAGGAGATTGATAGACAGTACAGTTATCTCTACAGTGAGGAGGTTGATGGACAGTACAGTTATCTCTACAGTGAGGAGGTTGATGGACAGTACAGTTATCTCCACAGTGAGGAGGTTGATGGACCGTACAGTTATCTCCACAGTGAGGAGGTTGATGGACCGTACAGTTATCTCGACAGTGAGGAGATTGATAGACAGTACAGTTATCTCTACAGTGAGGAGGTTGATGGACAGTACAGTTATCTCCACAGTGAGGAGGTTGATGGACAGTACAGTTATCTCTACAGTGAGGAGGTTGATGCACAGTACATTGTCTCCACAGTGAGGAGGTTGAATTGCCAGTATAGTTATCACGTAAATTAGGAGGTTGATGCACAGTACAGTTATCTCTAAAGTGAGGAGGTTGATGGACAGTACAGTTATCTCCACAGTGAGGAGGTTGATGGACAGTTCAGTTCTCTCTACAGTGAGGAGGTTGATGGACAGTACAGTTATCTCTACAGTGAGGAGGTTGATGGACAGTACAGTTATCTCCACAGTGAGGAGGTTGATGGACCGTACAGTTATCTCCACAGTGAGGAGGTTGATGGACCGTACAGTTATCTCCACAGTGAGGAGATTGATAGACAGTACAGTTATCTCTACAGTGAGGAGGTTGATGGACAGTACAGTTATCTCTACAGTGAGGAGGTTGATGGACAGTACAGTTATCTCCACAGTGAGGAGGTTGATGGACCGTACAGTTATCTCCACAGTGAGGAGGTTGATGGACCGTACAGTTATCTCGACAGTGAGGAGATTGATAGACAGTACAGTTATCTCTACAGTGAGGAGGTTGATGGACAGTACAGTTATCTCTACAGTGAGGAGGTTGATGGACAGTACAATTATCTCCACAGTGAGGAGGTTGATGGACAGTACAATTATCTCCACAGTGAGGAGGTTGATGGACAGTACAGTTATCTCTACAGTGAGGAGGTTGATGCACAGTACATTGTCTCCACAGTGAGGAGGTTGAATTGCCAGTATAGTTATCACGTAAATTAGGAGGTTGATGCACAGTACAGTTATCTCCACAGTGAGGAGGTTGAATTGCCAGTATAGGTATCACGTAAATTAGGAGGTTGAATGGACAGTACAGTTATCTCCACAGTGAGGATGTTGAATTGCCAGTATAGGTATCACGTAAATTAGGAGGTTGACTAGACAGTACAGTTATCTCCACAGTGAGGAGGTTGAATTGCCAGTACAGTTATCATGTAAATTAGGAGGTTGACTGGACAGTACAGTTATCTCCACAGTGAGGAGGTTGACTGGACGGTATCATTATCTCCACAGTGAGGAGGTTGACTGGAGGGTATAGTTATCTCCACAGTGAGGAGGTTGACTGGAAGGTATAGTTATCTCCACAGTGAGGAGGTTGACTGGAGGGTATAGTTATCTCCACAGTGAGGAGGTTGACTGGCAGGTATAGTTACCTCGTAAGTGAGGAGGTTTACTGGACAGTATAGTTATCTCCACAGTGAGGATGTTGACTGGCAGGTATATTTACCTCGTAAGTGAGGAGGTTTACTGGACAGTATAGTTATATCCACAGTGAGGTTGACTGGCAGGTATAGTTACCTCGTAAGTGAGGAGGTTTACTGGACAGTACAGTTATCTCCACAGTGAGGAGGTTGAATTGCCAGTACAGTTATCATGTAAATTAGGAGGTTGACTGGACAGTACAGTTATCTCCACAGTGAGGAGGTTGACTGGAGGGTATAGTTATCTCCACAGTGAGGAGGTTGACTGGACGGTATCATTATCTCCACAGTGAGGAGGTTGACTGGAGGGTATAGTTATCTCCACAGTGAGGAGGTTGACTGGAAGGTATAGTTATCTCCACAGTGAGGAGGTTGACTGGAGGGTATAGTTATCTCCACAGTGAGGAGGTTGACTGGCAGGTATAGTTACCTCGTAAGTGAGGAGGTTTACTGGACAGTATAGTTATCTCCACAGTGAGGATGTTGACTGGCAGGTATATTTACCTCGTAAGTGAGGAGGTTTACTGGACAGTATAGTTATATCCACAGTGAGGTTGACTGGCAGGTATAGTTACCTCGTAAGTGAGGAGGTTTACTGGACAGTATAGTTATCTCCACAGTGAAGATGTTGACTGGCAGGTATATTTACCTCGTAAGTGAGGAGGTTTACTGGACAGAATAGTTATCTCCACAGTAAGGAGGTTGATGGACCGTACAGTTATCTCGACAGTGAGGAGATTGATAGACATTACAGTTATCTCTACAGTGAGGAGGTTGATGGACAGTACAGTTATCTCCACAGTGAGGAGGTTGATATACAGTTCAGTTATCTCTACAGTGAGGAGGTTGATGGACAGTACAGTTATCTCTACAGTGAGGAGGTTGATGGACAGTACAATTATCTCCACAGTGAGGAGGTTGATGGACAGTACAATTATCTCCACAGTGAGGAGGTTGATGGACAGTACGGTTATCTCTACAGTGAGGAGGTTGATGCACAGTACATTGTCTCCACAGTGAGGAGGTTGAATTGCCAGTATAGTTATCACGTAAATTAGGAGGTTGATGCACAGTACAGTTATCTCCACAGTGAGGAGGTTGAATTGCCAGTATAGGTATCACGTAAATTAGGAGGTTGACTGGACAGTACAGTTATCTCCACAGTGAGGAGGTTGACTGGAGGGTATAGTTATCTCCACAGTGAGGAGGTTGACTGGACGGTATCATTATCTCCACAGTGAGGAGGTTGACTGGAGGGTATAGTTATCTCCACAGTGAGGAGGTTGACTGGAAGGTATAGTTATCTCCACAGTGAGGAGGTTGACTGGAGGGTATAGTTATCTCCACAGTGAGGAGGTTGACTGGCAGGTATAGTTACCTCGTAAGTGAGGAGGTTTACTGGACAGTATAGTTATCTCCACAGTGAGGAGATTGATGGACAGTACAGTTATCTCTACAGTGAGGAGGTTGATGGACAGTACAGTTATCTCTACAGTGAGGAGGTTGATGGACAGTACAGTTATCTCCACAGTGAGGAGGTTGATGGACCGTACAGTTATCTCCACAGTGAGGAGGTTGATGGACCGTACAGTTATCTCCACAGTGAGGAGATTGATAGACAGTACAGTTATCTCTACTGTGAGGAGGTTGATGGACAGTACAGTTATCTCTACAGTGAGGAGGTTGATGGACAGTACAGTTATCTCCACAGTGAGGAGGTTGATGGACCGTACAGTTATCTCCACAGTGAGGAGGTTGATGGACCGTACAGTTATCTCGACAGTGAGGAGATTGATAGACAGTACAGTTATCTCTACAGTGAGGAGGTTGATGGACAGTACAGTTATCTCTACAGTGAGGAGGTTGATGGACAGTACAGTTATCTCCACAGTGAGGAGGTTGATGGACCGTACAGTTATCTCCACAGTGAGGAGGTTGATGGACCGTACAGTTATCTCGACAGTGAGGAGATTGATAGACAGTACAGTTATCTCTACAGTGAGGAGGTTGATGGACAGTACAGTTATCTCTACAGTGAGGAGGTTGATGGACAGTACAGTTATCTCCACAGTGAGGAGGTTGATGGACAGTACAGTTATCTCTACAGTGAGGAGGTTGATGCACAGTACATTGTCTCCACAGTGAGGAGGTTGAATTGCCAGTATAGTTATCACGTAAATTAGGAGGTTGATGCACAGTACAGTTATCTCTAAAGTGAGGAGGTTGATGGACAGTACAGTTATCTCCACAGTGAGGAGGTTGATGGACAGTTCAGTTCTCTCTACAGTGAGGAGGTTGATGGACAGTACAGTTATCTCTACAGTGAGGAGGTTGATGGACAGTACAGTTATCTCCACAGTGAGGAGGTTGATGGACCGTACAGTTATCTCCACAGTGAGGAGGTTGATGGACCGTACAGTTATCTCCACAGTGAGGAGATTGATAGACAGTACAGTTATCTCTACAGTGAGGAGGTTGATGGACAGTACAGTTATCTCTACAGTGAGGAGGTTGATGGACAGTACAGTTATCTCCACAGTGAGGAGGTTGATGGACCGTACAGTTATCTCCACAGTGAGGAGGTTGATGGACCGTACAGTTATCTCGACAGTGAGGAGATTGATAGACAGTACAGTTATCTCTACAGTGAGGAGGTTGATGGACAGTACAGTTATCTCTACAGTGAGGAGGTTGATGGACAGTACAATTATCTCCACAGTGAGGAGGTTGATGGACAGTACAATTATCTCCACAGTGAGGAGGTTGATGGACAGTACAGTTATCTCTACAGTGAGGAGGTTGATGCACAGTACATTGTCTCCACAGTGAGGAGGTTGAATTGCCAGTATAGTTATCACGTAAATTAGGAGGTTGATGCACAGTACAGTTATCTCCACAGTGAGGAGGTTGAATTGCCAGTATAGGTATCACGTAAATTAGGAGGTTGAATGGACAGTACAGTTATCTCCACAGTGAGGATGTTGAATTGCCAGTATAGGTATCACGTAAATTAGGAGGTTGACTAGACAGTACAGTTATCTCCACAGTGAGGAGGTTGAATTGCCAGTACAGTTATCATGTAAATTAGGAGGTTGACTGGACAGTACAGTTATCTCCACAGTGAGGAGGTTGACTGGACGGTATCATTATCTCCACAGTGAGGAGGTTGACTGGAGGGTATAGTTATCTCCACAGTGAGGAGGTTGACTGGAAGGTATAGTTATCTCCACAGTGAGGAGGTTGACTGGAGGGTATAGTTATCTCCACAGTGAGGAGGTTGACTGGCAGGTATAGTTACCTCGTAAGTGAGGAGGTTTACTGGACAGTATAGTTATCTCCACAGTGAGGATGTTGACTGGCAGGTATATTTACCTCGTAAGTGAGGAGGTTTACTGGACAGTATAGTTATATCCACAGTGAGGTTGACTGGCAGGTATAGTTACCTCGTAAGTGAGGAGGTTTACTGGACAGTACAGTTATCTCCACAGTGAGGAGGTTGAATTGCCAGTACAGTTATCATGTAAATTAGGAGGTTGACTGGACAGTACAGTTATCTCCACAGTGAGGAGGTTGACTGGAGGGTATAGTTATCTCCACAGTGAGGAGGTTGACTGGACGGTATCATTATCTCCACAGTGAGGAGGTTGACTGGAGGGTATAGTTATCTCCACAGTGAGGAGGTTGACTGGAAGGTATAGTTATCTCCACAGTGAGGAGGTTGACTGGAGGGTATAGTTATCTCCACAGTGAGGAGGTTGACTGGCAGGTATAGTTACCTCGTAAGTGAGGAGGTTTACTGGACAGTATAGTTATCTCCACAGTGAGGATGTTGACTGGCAGGTATATTTACCTCGTAAGTGAGGAGGTTTACTGGACAGTATAGTTATATCCACAGTGAGGTTGACTGGCAGGTATAGTTACCTCGTAAGTGAGGAGGTTTACTGGACAGTATAGTTATCTCCACAGTGAAGATGTTGACTGGCAGGTATATTTACCTCGTAAGTGAGGAGGTTTACTGGACAGAATAGTTATCTCCACAGTAAGGAGGTTGATGGACCGTACAGTTATCTCGACAGTGAGGAGATTGATAGACATTACAGTTATCTCTACAGTGAGGAGGTTGATGGACAGTACAGTTATCTCCACAGTGAGGAGGTTGATATACAGTTCAGTTATCTCTACAGTGAGGAGGTTGATGGACAGTACAGTTATCTCTACAGTGAGGAGGTTGATGGACAGTACAATTATCTCCACAGTGAGGAGGTTGATGGACAGTACAATTATCTCCACAGTGAGGAGGTTGATGGACAGTACGGTTATCTCTACAGTGAGGAGGTTGATGCACAGTACATTGTCTCCACAGTGAGGAGGTTGAATTGCCAGTATAGTTATCACGTAAATTAGGAGGTTGATGCACAGTACAGTTATCTCCACAGTGAGGAGGTTGAATTGCCAGTATAGGTATCACGTAAATTAGGAGGTTGACTAGACAGTACAGTTATCTCCACAGTGAGGAGGTTGACTGGAGGGTATAGTTATCTCCACAGTGAGGAGGTTGACTGGAAGGTATAGTTATCTCCACAGTGAGGAGGTTGACTGGAAGGTATAGTTATCTCCACAGTGAGGAGGTTGACTGGAGGGTATAGTTATCTCCACAGTGAGGAGGTTGACTGGAGGGTATAGTTATCTCCACAGTGAGGAGGTTGACTGGAGGGTATAGTTATCTCCACAGTGAGGAGGTTGACTGGAGGGTATAGTTATCTCCACAGTGAGGATGTTGACTGGCAGGTATATTTACCTCGTAAGTGAGGAGGTTTACTGGACAGTATAGTTATATCCACAGTGAGGTTGACTGGCAGGTATATTTACCTCGTAAGTGAGGAGGTTTACTGGACAGTATAGTTATCTCCACAGTGAGGTTGACTGGCAGGTATAGTTACCTCGTAAGTGAGGAGGTTTACTGGACAGTATAGTTATCTCCACGGTGAGGATGTTGACTGGCAGGTATATTTACCTCGTAAGTGAGGAGGTTTACTGGACAGTATAGTTATATCCACAGTGAGGTTGACTGGCAGGTATATTTACCTCGTAAGTGAGGAGGTTTACTGGACAGTATAGTTATATCCACAGTGAGGTTTACTGGACAGTATAGTTATCTCCACAGTGAGGATGTTGACTGGCAGGTATAGTTACCTCGTAAGTGAGGAGGTTTACTGGACAGTATAGTTATCTCCACAGTGAGGATGTTGACTGGCAGGTATTGTTACCTCGTAAGTGAGGAGGTTTACTGCACAGAATAGTTATCTCCACAGTAAGGAGGTTGACTAGACAGGAAAGTTATCGCCACAGCGAGGAGCTTGACTGGACAGACAGGGGGAGTAGAACTAGAGGCTCCTAAGGGGGGTACTTAGAGGAATTAGAAGGAGACTGGAGTCTGGGAGAGGTGGATGAGAATACAAACTGAGGAGGAGGGAGGGAGGGAGGGAGGTCGGTCGTGCCAGACCTAACACTAACATGCTTTGGACACAGACTCATTGCCTCTACTGCTAACCAGGCACAAAGTCATAGAGAGAGAGAACCCGAAAGGAGGAACAGAGGAAGAGAGAGACACAGAAACACACAGGGAGAGTGTGAAGGAGAGAACGTGTTATAAAAGTGAGACCAAGAAGAGAATTTTGGAGGGAATGCTGGGTAAATCCCAGGGTGTATTGGGTAGACAGTGTTTATTTTTATTTTCTGAAGAGATGTGGCTTTCCCAGAGATACAGAACACAAATCTACAGCCAAGGGCACAACTTGGCAGTTTCATTCCTTCTTATCTAACTTTCTCTACAGTAGGTAACACACTGTACCGACTACACCCAGATCCTTAGCAGAAGTTATTTTCTCTACAGATACCTCTTGATACCTCAACAGATACCTCTATGTTGTACTCTGATGCTGTGAATAGTCTGAGGGACGTCAAGCACACACATCCATCACTCTGAGGCTTTTCATGTAGGTAAACTACTGCATGGCTGTGGGACACAGCATGACTCACTGATAGTATTGGAAGGGTCTTGTGAAAGGGTTGTCATCCCTGCCTTTCATAGATGCTGAAGCAGCTGAACAAAGTGCCAGTGTGAGATGTGAGTGACAACTGTAGTATTATAAGATTTCCAGAAGGCCCATTGACCTGCAAGGTTGGTGCAGAAGTGTAGAAGATTTTTAACTATGTGAACTTTTTAAATATTTGTTAGATAACATTGAACTATGATCAAGTTCAGGAGCACTATCCCAGCTTTTGTGGTACACTCTACCTTATGCCCACTCCCCTTCAGAACCTCCTCTCCCCTGCTGCTTGGATAACAATAGTTCTCGCAGCATGAAGACATTTTTACACTTATAATGTGAAACTTTCAGGACTCATTGGCTTCCACACACACACTTCCATGCTCCTGAGTTGCGCAGCGGCCTAAGACACTGCTTGAGACGTCACTACAGACCTGGGTTTGATCCCAGGCTGGTACAAAATAGGGGAAGGTTGCTCTTATCTCTTTATTTTGCTTTGGGGAGGGTTGTATGTTTATTTTTTGTGGTTTACATTACCCATGTTGCAGGTTTTACTATTTAATTTATTCCAAATAGCCACATTTCCTCATCTGCTGGCATGTGCCTCCCCTATCAAGGTGTTTTGGTGCTCCCCTTATGCACTATGCTTTTCTGCACATTTACTATACAATAGTGGCAATAGTGGTAGGTAGATCATTTGTTAAGATCTGCAATAGGTCAACTAGAAATAATTCAAAGCTGCTCCAATGTTCAACATACATCCACAAGAACATAGAGGAATAGCTGATGAGCAGAGGAGAGGCCAGGTGCGGCATTGCTCATAAAACAACAGTCAAGACATGAGACACGCATCTCAAAAAGCTTCCCTATCGATCTTGTTCAGGCCATACACATGCTTCACCATTGTAGTAGTTGGGGTTTGGTTTAATCGCAGTGAATCGAATCATGGGAATCAAAATAATCATTTGTGAATCTCAAACAATAAATAAACCTTCCAAATTAAGTGTTGACTGTAATATAGGCCTACCTGTCAGAATATCATGATGATTTTTATCAATCGGATGCATACTCTGCCATCACATGTGCAGTACAGAAACCTGACAGAAACACCACTAGTCTAACACAAATGTACTGTGACTAAAAGTCGTCTGGGACATGCTTTCAATAACAGCGTTGGGCCAGTAACTGAAAGGCTGCTGGTTCGAATCCCCGAGCCGTCTAGGTGAAAAATCTGCAGATGTGCCCTTGAGCAATGCACTTAACCCTAATGTCTCCAGTAAATTGCTCTGGATAGGAGTGTCACGTAAATGTAATACTACCAAGTGGGTAACCCTATTGGCAAGATGCATAGGGTGTTTGCCTTTCACGACAGTGACCTGGATTTACTTCCTTGTCCTGCCGTTTGCTACATTGTTGTCATCGGAACGCATATCTCGGATGTGCTAGGGGACTGAGGAGTCAAGGCACATGGGCATACCTTCAGGTACGGAGGTGGCAGTGTAGCCAACCTCGCTATATTAGCCACGTTACAATTCCCAGTAAGGGGTTAACCCTATTGGCACGATGCGTAGGGCGCCCCAAGTTGTATTCCCTGCCCCACCGTTCTCTACAATACCAAAAGGCAAAAACCTCTTGGTGATGTCGCTAGGTGTTGTACAAAGGTTATTTAGTATTATTACACGGGGGACAATTTGTATGACAAAAATGTACATACATTATGTTTGTTTTGGGGGGGGATTGCTCTCCTCACTTAAAAAAAGTCATCTGTTAAACAGTTAATTACATGTGTATGGCTTTAGGGACAATAAAATGATCCTACCTAGACTAGTCTACAAAACCACAATGCAATGTATATTTGCATTATTGTTTTCAAGTGAGAAACATGTTGTACAATTCTATAGGCTGTTTGAATAATGGAGCAAAAGCCTTGTTCTTTGAATGTTCCATTTGGATCTGACAGATGATAAGGTTCAGAAAGACACAGTACCAGACAGTCTGGCTGTATTTCTACTTCTGATAGTGATGCGCTGTCTGTTGCCATTCATCATTCTCCTAAGTCGTCCTATATAGTGTGATCACATAGGCCTCTGCTCCCAGCAGGCCCAGTTATTCAGCAAAACCTCCTTTCCGATCCAAGCAGCTGTTCCTCGTCCTAGAACCTAATGCTTCAATATAGCCTAAATATTTGTCATTAACTTTTATGTGTGGCATATACAGTACACAACCAGTCACAATGTTTTAATCTGATTAGACTACAGTCTCATCCACCTCTCCCAGACTCCAGTCTCCTTCTAATTCCTCTAAGTACCCCCCTTAGGAGCCTCTAGTTCTACTCCCCCTGTCTGTCCAGTCAAGCTCCTCGCTGTGGCGATAACTTTCCTGTCCAGTGCGCATGTTCATCCACTCCACTCTAATATAATTCCAGCAGCCAAACTGTGCACTGGCCATTAAAGTAATGATGGTCTGTCGTTTCTCTTTGCTTATTTGATCTGTTCTTGTGATAATATGAACTTTTACCAAATAGGACTATCTTCTGTATACCACCCCTACCTTGTCACAACACAACTGATTGACTCAAGCGCATTAAAAAGGAAAGAAATTCCACAAATTAACTTTTAACAAGGCACACCTGACAATTGAAATGCATTCCAGGTGACTACCTCATGAAGCTGGTTGAGAGAATGCCCAGTGTGTGCAAAGCTGTCATCAAGGCAAAGGGTGGCTACTTTGAAGAATCTCAAATATAAAATACATATTTGTTAAAATAAAATACACTTTGTTGGTTACTCCATGATTCCATATGTGTTGTTTCATAGTGTTGATGTCTTCACTATTATTCTACAATGTAGAAGATAGTAAAAAATAAAGAAAATAAATTAGTAGGGTGTCCAAACTTTTGACTGGTACTGTATATCATTTTATCCTTCATTATTTACCCCTAACCCTACCACCCCTCCCTTAATTGGAGTTAACTAATGGACAACAACACTTAGGCTTCTACTATCCAACGTATACAAACGATATACATTTTAAGGACACAGTATATTTTACAATCGTTATCTTTTGATTGTTTTTAGTCCCATCTTTCAGCTATCCTCAACCCCTCCCTTCTATTTGCCATATATTTTTCCGTACACAGTATATTTGACATGAGTTATCTTTTGTGAAACTATTTTTAACACCCCTCCCCCGCTCTCCCCCGTCCTTAACACCCACTGGAGACGTGTTGGCTAAAACAGGCTGAGAAACAGCAAGGCCTCCTTGATCAATGTTTGATGAATGAAATAAATACATTAAACTGTTTGCCTGCCATTGTGAAGAACCAGGTGCAGGGATGTGACTCACAGATTAAAAGAAAATGCCGCATTTCTGCTGGGAGAGGGAGAGGCACCTATTTATGTCACAAAAGAAAAGGAGCACAAAAGCACTTCCCCTCTTTTCCCTCTTTGTTCTCTTCCCCCGTTTTCATTTTGTATCTTGTTGAAGTGTTTGCCGATGGAGAATTGAGGGGGGAAAACACCCGAGCTATCAAGAAGCAATCATGGCTTGATGGAGTGGGGCTCTGGGCCACAGACAAATGGGAGAAAAGCAGATGACAGGCTTGTGGAGGAAAATAAAGGGGGGTGAGAAAGAAAGAGAAAGCGAGTGAAGGAAAAACCACCTACTTGCATAATGTGCCTCAACTGAATGATCAGCTTTATACCTTTCAACCCATCACAGGACAATTATATAGCAGACTGTTACATATTCTTCACACTCCTGCGTCACTGTGCCTGTCCATCACGGCTGTGGATTTTCAACTGTATGGTGAAACAATAACACCCATCCATGTGATTAACTTCCTCTGATGACGAAAGTCACCACAGAAATGTGTAATTGATCAACAACTTTTATTCATTTTCTTCTTGTTTATTTTTGGAGGGTTGTGGTAGAAGCAAATGACATTCAGAAAGTATTCAGACCCCTTGACTTTTTCCACATTTTGTTATTCTAAAGTGGATTAAATTGTTTTTTCCCCCCTCATCAATCTACACACAATACCCCATAATGACAAAGCAAAAAGAGGTTTTTAGAAATGTTTACACATTTATTACAAATAAAAAAACTGAAATATCACATTTAGATAAGTATTCAGACCCTTTACTCAGCACTTTGTTGAAGCAACTTTGGCAGCGATTACAGCGCCAATTTGTCTTGGGTATGATGCTACAAACTTGGCACACCTGTATTTGGGGAGTTTCTCACATTCTTCTCTGCAGATCCTCTCAAGCTCTGTCAGGTTGGATGGGGAGCATCGCTGCACAGCTATTTTCAGGTTTTTCCAGAGATGTTCGATCAGGTTCAAGTCCAGGCTCTGGCTGGGCCACACAAGGACATTCACAGACTTGTCCGAAGCCACTCCTGCGTTGTCTTGGCTGTGTGCTTAGGGGCGTTGTCCTGTTGGAAGGTGAACCTTCGCCCCCAGTCTGAGGTCCTGAGCGCTCTGGAGCAGGTTTTCATCAAGGGCCTTTCTGTACTTTGCTCCGTTCATCTCCCAGTCCATGCTTCTGTAAAACATCCCCAGAGCATGATGCTGCCACCACCATGTTTGGATGGTGCCAGGTTTCCTACAGACATGAAATTGCATTCAGGCCAAAGTGTTCAATCCTGGTTTCATCAGACCAGATAATCTTGTTTCTCAAGGTCTGAGTCCTTTAGGTGTCTTCCGTCTGGCCACTCTACCATAAAGGCCTGATTGGTAGAGTGTTGCAGACATGGTTGTCCTTCTGGAAGGTTCTCCCATCTCCACAGAGGAACTCTGGAGCTCTGTCAGACTGACAATCAGGTTCTTGATCACCTCCCTGACCAAACCCCTTCTTTTACAATTGTTCAGTTTGGCCGGACGGCCAACTCTAGGAACAGTCTTGGTGTTTCATAACTTCTTCCATTTAATAATGATAGGGCCCACTTTGTTTTTGGGGACATTCAGTGCTGCAGACATTTTTTGGTACCCTTCCCCAGATCTGTGCCTCGACACAATCCTGTCTCTGAGCTCTATGGACAATTCCTTCAACCTGATGGCTTGGATTTTGCTCTGACATGCACTCTCTGCTGTGGGACCTTATATAGACAAGCGTGTACCTTTCCAAATGATGTCCAATCAATTCAATTTACCACAGCTGGACTCCAATGGATGCACCTGAGCTCAATGTTGAGTCTCATAGCAAAGGATCTGAATACTTATGTAAATAAGGTATATCTGTTTTCTATTTGTAATAAATTAGCAAAAATTCATCCCTCCAACCTGTACTGTACCCAACACCCCTCCCCATCAAGGTCAGTATGTTGCCCCTGTTCCATGTGATGTAGCTTACCGTGCCACGCGTACTGATACATGCAGGATTGGGCTGCTATAGCTGGATTTGTTTCATGTTGGACATTCTAATGTTATTTCCATGTCTTTGCTTCTTAGTGGCTGCCTTTGTCATGTAGGCAGGACCCATCTGGGCTGATCTGCACCTTTCACAGAGATGGCCATGAGATGATGAAGCACTACAAAGAGAAGGAGGGATGGAGGGAGGGATGGAGAGGAGAGGGGGAATGAGAGAGTGGGGCATTGAAATAAAACATTAAAAGGAAGGCTGACATGAACAACCAATACGGGTTCATCTCCCATTGTTTAGTCATCATAGAAACACATCCCTTTATTTATCTATTTATCCATCCATCCATCCATCCATCTATGAATCAAAGGATGTGGTTGAGAATAATCCCTTGTTATTTGTGTGGATTTTTGTAACTGTAAAATAGGAAATATTCAACATAAACATATAGTGATACTGAGCCTGTTGATTGGCAGTAGCCAGCTCCATCATCCTCCAGATGAGATGATTTAGGATTAGTAGGTATTACACATAAAGTGAAGATAAGCTATATAATTATGACATTATAACCCATGAGATTAACGGAATTTACAGTAAAACTATTTTGATCTAAAATTATGCTACAATCTAAAAACAGAACATATTAAAAATGTACATAAGTATTCCACCGCCTTGCTCTCTATCCCTCGTTAGTGTAAATTTCACACCAGTGTCAGGTTAAATTGATATCATTAGAGCACCATGCGATATCAAACAGCAAGTTTCCTAAACAATGTATTATGTAGCACTACTCCAACTTCACCCACTCTTTTTCTGTCTGTGTTTTAGCCCTGCATACACACACAATCTCCGTCCCATACACACACACACAGAACTCCAACTCAGTGTCTTGGGCACTGACCACAGAGGTGTTGTGTTAGAAGGAGGGTCTTGTTTGTGGTAGGAGGTTTGAAGGAGGCTCATGCCATCAGGCATCTCTGTCTCTCTTCTGGTCTCAGCCATTCTGTGGCAGACATATGCTATGTGGCATAGCAGAGATATCCAGGGTCCCCCGTTTCATGCCTAGTCCCAGGCCAGCTGTGTGCGTTTGCGCATGTGGATGCGCGTGAGTTTGTTCCTCATAGTGTGTGATCAGTGTGTGTGTGTGTTTGCGCACATGCATGTGTGTATGTGCGTTTGTGTGTGTTCTCCTGGTGTGATCAATGTGTGTGATGCTTCACTGATGAGGAGGGAAAGATCGTTAGACCCGGGGAAGACATGGGGAAGGGCTCTGGACAACAGGGGGGATTCTGGGGGAAGCAGACAACTAAAGGTCAGAAGTAAATAAAGAATCTAACAGCAAAGCAGCCGGCAGCCTGTGTCTCAGCTTCTCTCAATATGTTTGGTATGCCATTTTATCTATTTATCAACTGTAGGGTTTTTCATGGTAATATATGTTATTTTTACCCGTACTATACCTTTATCAGTATGTTATTATTACCAGTACTATACCTATATCAGTATGTTATTATTACCAGTACTATACCTATATCAGTATGTTATTATTACCAGTACTATACCTATACCTATATCGGTATGTTATTATTACCAGTACTATACCTATACCGGTATGTTATTATTACCAGTACTATACCTATATCAGTATGTTATTATTACCAGTACTATACCTATATCAGTATGTTATTATTACCAGTACTATACCTATATCGGTATGTTATTATTACCAGTACTATACCTATACTGGTATGTTATTATTACCAGTACTATACCTATATCATTATGTTATTATTACCAGTACTATACCTATAATGGTATGTTATTATTACCAGTACTATACCTATACCGGTATGTTATTATTACCAGTACTATACCTATACCTATAATGGTATGTTATTATTACCAGTACTATACCTATATCGGTATGTTATTATTACCGGTACTATACCTATATCGGTATGTTATTATTACCAGTACTATACCTATAATGGTATGTTATTATTACCAGTACTATACCTATAATGGTATGTTATTATTACCAGTACTATACCAATATCAGTATGTTATTATTACCAGTACTATACCTATAATGGTATGTTATTATTACCAGTACTATACCTATATCGGTATGTTATTATTACCAGTACTATACCTATATCAGTATGTTATTATTACCAGTACTATACCTATAATGGTATGTTATTATTACCAGTACTATACCTATAATGGTATGTTATTATTACCAGTACTATACCTATATCGGTATGTTATTATTACCAGTACTATACCTATATCGGTATGTTATTATTACCAGTACTATACCTATAATGGTATGTTATTATTACCAGTACTATACCTATAATGGTATGTTATTATTACCAGTACTATACCAATATCAGTATGTTATTATTACCAGTACTATACCTATAATGGTATGTTATTATTACCAGTACTATACCTATATCGGTATGTTATTATTACCAGTACTATACCTATATCGGTATGTTATTATTACCAGTACTATACCTATATCAGTATGTTATTTTTACCCGTACTATACCTATATCAGTATGTTATTTTTACCCGTACTATACCTATATTGGTATGTTATTATTACCAGTACTATACCTATATCGGTATGTTATTATTACCAGTACTATACCTATATCGGTATGTTATTATTACCAGTACTATACCTATATCGGTATGTTATTATTACCAGTACTATACCTATATCGGTATGTTATTATTACCAGTACTATACCTATATCGGTATGTTATTATTACCAGTACTATACCTATATCAGTATGTTATTATTACCAGTACTATACCTATATCGGTATGTTATTATTACCAGTACTATACCTATATCGGTATGTTATTATTACCAGTACTATACCTATATCAGTATGTTATTATTACCAGTACTATACCTATACCGGTATGTTATTATTACCAGTACTATACCTATATCGGTATGTTATTATTACCAGTACTATACCTATATCAGTATGTTATTATTACCAGTACTATACCTATATCGGTATGTTATTATTACCAGTACTATACCTATATCAGTATGTTATTATTACCAGTACTATACCTATATCAGTATGTTATTATTACCAGTACTATACCTATACCGGTATGTTATTATTACCAGTACTATACCTATATCGGTATGTTATTATTACCAGTACTATACCTATACCTATAATGGTACGTTATTATTACCAGTACTATACCTATATCGGTATGCTATTATTACCAGTACTATACCTATACCTATAATGGTATGTTATTATTACCAGTACTATACCTATACCGGTATGTTATTATTACCAGTACTATACCTATATCGGTATGTTATTATTACCAGTACTATACCTATATCAGTATGTTATTATTACCAGTACTATACCTATATCGGTATGTTATTATTACCAGTACTATACCTATATCAGTATGTTATTATTACCAGTACTATACCTATACCGGTATGTTATTATTACCAGTACTATACCTATACCTATAATGGTATGTTATTATTACCAGTACTATACCTATATCAGTATGTTATTATTACCAGTACTATACCTATACCGGTATGTTATTATTACCAGTACTATACCTATACCTATAATGGTATGTTATTATTACCAGTACTATACCTATATCGGTATGTTATTATTACCAGTACTATACCTATATCGGTATGTTATTATTACCAGTACTATACCTATATCGGTATGTTATTATTACCAGTACTATACCTATAATGGTATGTTATTATTACCAGTACTATACCAATATCAGTATGTTATTATTACCAGTACTATACCTATAATGGTATGTTATTATTACCAGTACTATACCTATAATGGTATGTTATTATTACCAGTACTATACCTATATCGGTATGTTATTATTACCAGTACTATACCTATATCGGTATGCTATTATTACCAGTACTATACCTATACCTATAATGGTATGTTATTATTACCAGTACTATACCTATATCGGTATGTTATTATTACCAGTACTATACCTTTATCAGTATGTTATTATTACCAGTACTATACCTATATCGGTATGTTATTATTACCAGTACTATACCTATATCGGTATGTTATTATTACCAGTACTATACCTATATCTATATGTTATTATTACCAGTACTATACCTATAATATGTTATTATTACCAGTACTATACCTATAATGGTATGTTATTATTACCAGTACTATACCTATATCAAGTAAACTTACCACGCAGTGCACTGTAATATAGGGCTGTTTTTCACACTCTGCTTTTAGATAGTGTACCCCAGAGGAAGGGGAAGAGATAACAGTGTGAAACGTGACGTTTAAGCCATTCAAGTCATATAAATCCTAAGAATGGAACATCAAACTAAGTTGTGAGGACACTTTGAAGAGTTGGTGTTATATACTGTAACTGTTCTAATATACAGCCTACTTCACATGATTACTGGATAGTGGCTACATGTGCAAGACGTGGACTACTGCACAACCTGAGACTAGGAATAATATTCTGATCTGTACCATACATTAGCTCTGTGTACATTAGCTCTGTGTCATCTATTAAACCTGCAATATGTAACTTTTTAATTAGCTAGCAAGCTAGCGATTTTTTTGTTGCCATATTAGCATTGACATGAAATCGGTCAAAACACCTCAAAACAAGACACTGTATCAAGAACAAGATGAAATGCGCTGAAACGATCTACTTACGATTCCCCACATGGCAGTTTCTTGTCATTGTTGCTAGCTGTCTGGCCATCTAGAATCACAACAACACACTGACTTCTGGCCCAATTAAGCTTGCGCATTGTTTCCATGACGTTGTCAGCTCACCCACCTATGTACTATATATGTATGTATGTCATGTACTGTTGTCAGTGTGCCTTGTCCTCTGTCCTCTGAGTACATGTTGAGTATTCTGCTCTGAGGTAATGTATTCAATAGGAGTGGTCTGTACACATGCTGGGGATGTATGTTTGGATGTACATCTACATGTGTGTGTGTGCATTTCCGCATGTACACTTGCGTACGTGTGTGTGTGCTTAGATGTGTGTCTGTGTGTGTGTGCGTGCCTCTGTGCTTGCATGCATGAGTGTCTAGGTCAGTGGTGGTCGGTGCCGTTTAAGATGAGGGATGACGATTTTTACAAGCATGGCCTTATTTCTATTACAGCATATTGGATGACTGTCATTACATTCACCCAGCTCAACGTAACATCGATAGGTTTAGGCTACAACATGATACTCAAATTTTCCCTCACATTTTTGCTAATACCTAGCCTATTAATGAAAGTTTACAATGTAGTTGCACAGGTCGAGAGACATTTGCTTGTCATCAAGGTGACAGACAGTGAAACATTCAATACCGCCTTGCACACTCTTGCCTGCATCTAGCTGATCTGGGGTGTTTATTTTTATTTTGCCTTTATTTAAGGTAGGCCGGTTGAGATCAAGTTCTCATTTACAACTGCGTCCTGGCAAAGATAAAGCAAAGCAGTGCGACACAAACAACAACACAGAGTTACACATTTAATAAACAAACATACAGTCAATAACACAATAGAAAAAAAGTGTATATACAGTGTGTGCGAATGAGGTAAGATAAGAGAGGTAAGGCAATAAATAGGCCATGGTGGCGAAATAATTACAATTTAGCAATAAAACACTGGAGTGACAGATGTGCAGAAGATTAATGTGCAAGTAGAGATACCGGGGTGCAAAGGAGCAAAAAATAAATAAATAAATAACACTATGGGGATGAGGAAGTTGGATGTGCTATTTACAGATGGGCTATGTACAGGTGCAGTGACCTGTGAGCTGCTCTGACAGCTGGTGCCTAAAGTTGGTGAGGGAGATATGAGTCTCCAGCTTCAGTGATTTTTGCAATTCGTCTCAGTCATTGGTAGCAGAGAACTGGAAGGAAAGGCGGCCAAAGTAGGAATTGGCTTTGGGGGTGACCAGTGAAATATATCTGCTGGAGCGCGTGCTACGGGTGGGTGCTGCTATGTTGACCAGTGAGCTGAGATAAGTCGGGGCTTTACCTAGCAAAGATGGAATTATTAGTCCAACAGTTGCAAACGAGGGTTTCAATTGGACAAATTCAGGTATGTTTATCCTCTTTTTGTTCCGTTTGCTTCTATTTAAGAAAAGTTTTTCAACAAAATTGGAAGAATGAATACACCACTGATCACACGCAAACACAGTTCACTTTCATAGCAGCCACAGCGTGATCACTTTGCTCGTTGTAATTCCTTCTCGCATCTACGCGCTCTCCTCCTCTCAACTTTTCCCTTCGCTTGCACAAAAAAACTTTCCAAGTCAAACCTTCGTATTAGAACCGCTACACACAGCCTACATCATTGTCACCATATTAGCTAACGTCATAGTCAACATAGCTAATAGAACTAATGCGTTAGTAAATCCGCTACAATCATGCAGTACAGTGTACAGTCAGCAAGCAGTTTAGCAATTAAACCGGTGGCAATAAATTAATAAAACCAAAAGCTTACCTTGACTTGGAAGAGTTCCAGTGTTGGATAGCCATAGCCAGCTACCTAACATAGCATCCCTCTCTGTTTGAGTGTTTGAGTAAGCTAAACTAGCTAGTTGCATTCACTACCTAAGTAAGTGAAAGTGAAAAAAATACAACAAAATACAGCGTCCTCTCTCTCTTGCTTCTCCTTAATTTATGAAGAAATGTACTTGTAAATAACCACATTTTATGCACTGCATGTGCTGTCAAGCTGTAGGTTATGCTTTTAGTACTAGATTCATTCTCTGATCCTTTGATTGGGTAGACATGTCAGTTCATGCTGCAAGAGCTGTGGTTGTTTGGAGGACATCCTCCAGAAGTTGTCATAAGTACTGTTTTAGTCTTTGGATGGAGGTGAGAACCAAGAGCCTCCTAGGTTTTCTATTAAAGTCAATGTACCCAGAGGAGGACGGAAGCTAGCTGTCCTCCGGCTACACCATTGTGCTACCCAACAGAGTGCTCATCAGGCTCCTGTAGAATTTCCTTGCAAAACAGTTTGTTTTAATACATTTTTTGGTGACGTGAATATATTTAGTATAGTTTATTCTAAAATTATAGCTTTTAATGTTTCACTCCCCTTCCTCCTCTGAATAGCCTCCACTGGTCTACGTATCGATACATGTCTACCTGTGTGCATCTAAGTGTGAGAGTGCCCAACGGACGTGCGTGTGTATGTATGCTTGTGTGCACATTTATTTGTGTCCATGTGTGTAGGTAAGCAGGTTGCCAGCTGTCAGGAGTGCAAGTTAAGGTAGTCAGTCAGGGGGAACGAGCTGTTCAAGCTGCCAGTCAGACCCAGGCAGGACTATGACTTCAGCCACACCAGCCCGTACAGTAATGATGATGGGGAGCAAATCCTGCACTACAGGAGCTCATTAAGAGAGTTTGTTAAAACCAACAGTCCTCAGGCTGGCTGAGGGGAGACAGGTGTTGGTCCAGGTCTGGGAAGATAGAGGCAGACTGGCTGGGAAGACACAATCACATCACAGAGCTCCCATCCAGCCCCACAGAAAGCAGGGCTACATTTTTCCTCATCAATCTACAGACAATACCCCATAATGGCAAAGTGAAAACAGGTTTTTAGAAATGTTTGCAAATGTATTAAAAATAAAGAACATAAATATCTTATTTACATAAGTATTCAGACCTTTTGCTATGAGAATCGAAATTGAGCTCAGGTGCATCCTGTTCCCATTGATCATCCTCAAGATGTGTCTCCAACTTGATTTGAGTCCACCTGTGGTAAAATCAATTGATTGGACATGATTTGGAAAGGCACACAGGTGGCACACAGGCACACAGGTCCCACAGTTGACAGTGCATGTCAGAGCAAAAACCAAGCCATGAGGTCGAAAGAATTGTCTGTAGAGCTCCGGGACAGGGTTGTGTCCCCAAAAACACGGTGGCTTCCATCATTCTTAAATGTAAAAGTTTGGAACCACCAAGACTCTTTCTAAAGCTGGCCACCTGGCCAAACTGAGCAATCAGGGGAGAAAGGCCTTGGTCAGGGAGGAGACCAAGAACCCGATGGTCACTCTGACAGAGCTCTAGAGTTCCTCTGTGGAGATTGGGAGAACCTTTCTGAAGGAGAACCATCTCTGCAGCACTCCACCAATCAGGCCTTTTTGGTAGAGTGGCCAGATGAAAGCCGCTCCAGTAAAAGGCACAACAGCCCACTTTGGAGTTTACCAAAAGGCATCTAAAGGACTCTCAGACCATGATAAACAAGATTCTCTGGTCTGATGAAAACAAGATTGAACTATTTGGCCTGAATGCCAAGCGTCACGTCAGGAGGAAACCTGGCACCATCCCTACGGTGAAGCATGGTGGTGGCAGCATCATGCTGTGGGGATGTTTTTCAGCGGCAGGGACTGGGAGACTAATCAGGATCGAGGGAAAGATGAACAGAGTCAAATGCAGAGAGATCCTTGATGAAAATCTGCTCCAGAGCACTCAGGACCTCAGACTGGGGTGAAGGTTCACCTTCCAACAAGAAAAAAACCCTAAGCACACAGCAGAGACAACGCAGGACTGGCTTCAGGACAAGTCTCTGAATGTCCTTGAGTGGTCCAGCCAGAGCCCAGACTTGAACCCAATTGAAGATCTCTTGAGAGACCTGAAAATAGCTGTGCAGCGATGCTCCCCATCCAACCTGACAGAGCTTGAGAGGATCTGCAGAAAAGAATGTGAGAAACTCCACAAATACAAGTGTGCCAAGACTATAGCTTCATACCCCAGAAGACTCGAGGCTGTAATCGCTGCCAAAGGTGCTTCAACAAAGTACTGAGTAAAGGGTCTGAATACTTATCTAAATATGATATTTCCGTTTTTTAGTTACATTTCTAAAAACCTTTTTTTGTTTTGTCATTAGGGGGTATTGTGTGTACAGTCGTGGCCAAAGTTTTGAGAATAACACAAATATTAATTTCTACAAAGTTTGCTACTTCAGTGTCTTCAAATATTTTGTCAGATGTTACTAATGGAATACTGAAGTATAATTACAAGCATTTCATAAGTGTCAAAGGCTTTTATTGACAATTACATGAAGTTGATGCAAAGAGTCAATATTTGCAGTGTTGACCCTTCTTTTCAAGACCTCTGCAATCTGCCCTGGCATGCTGTCAATTAACTTCTGGGCCACACTGATGGCAGCCCATTCTTGCATAATAAATGCTTGGAGTTTTTCAGAATTAGTGGGTTTTTGTTTGTCCACCTGCCTCTTGAGGATTGACCACAAGTTCTCAATGCGATTAAGGTCTGGGGAGTTTCCTGGCCATGGACCCAAAATATCAATGTTTGTTCCCCGAGACACTTAGTTATCACCTTTGCCTTATGGCATGGTGCTCCATCATGCTGGAAAAGGCATTGTTCATCACCAAACTGTTCCTGGATGGTTGGGAGAAGTTGCTCTCGGAGGATGTGTTGGTACCATTCTTTATTCATGGCTGTGTTCTTAGGCAAAATTGTGAGGGAGCCCTCTCCCTTGGCTGAGAAGCAACCCCACACATGAATGGACTCAGGATGCTTTACCGTTGGCATGACAGGACTGATGGTAGCGCTCACCTTGTCTTCTCCGGACAAGCTTTTTTCCGGATGCCCCAAACAATCGGAAAGGGGATTCATCAGAGAAAAGGACTTTACCTCAGTCCTCAGCAGTCCAATCCCTGTAACTTTTGCAGAATATCAGTCTGTCTCTGATGTTTTTCCTGGAGAGAAGTGGCTTCTTTGCTGCCCTTCTTGACATCAGGTCATCCTCCAAAAGTCTTTGCCTCACTGTGTGTGCAGATGCCCTCACACCTGCCTGCTGCCATTCCTGAGCAACCTCTGTACTGGTGGTGCCCCGATCCCGCAGCTGAATCAACTTTAGAAGATGGTCCTGGCGCTTGTTGGACTTTCTTAGGCGCCCTGAAGCTTTCTTCACAACAATTGAATCGCTCTCCTTGAAGTTCTTGATGATCCGAAAAATGGTTGATTTAGGCGCAATCTTACTGGCAGCAATATCCTTGCCTGTGAAGCCCTTTTTGTGAAAAGCAATGATGACGGCACGTTTCCTTGCAGGTAACCATGGTTGACAGAGGAAGAACAATGATTCCAAGCACCACCCTCCTTTAGAAGCTTCCAGTCTGTTATTCGAACTCAATCAGCATGACAGAGTGATCTCCAGCCTTGTCCTCGTCAACACTCACACCTGTGTTAACAAGAGAATCACTGACATGATGTCAGCTGGTCCTTTTTTGGCAGGGCTGAAATGCAGTAGAAATGTTTTTTGGGGGATTCAGTTCATTTGCATGGCAAAGAGGGACTTTGCAATTAATTGCAATTCATCTGATCCCTCTTCATAACATTCTGGAGTATATGCAAATTGCCATCATACAAACTGAGGCAGCAGACTTTGTGAAAATTAATATTTGTGTCATTCTCAAAACTTTGGGCCACGACTGTAGATTGATGTGTTTTGTTTATTTTATCCATTTTAGAAAAAGGCTGAAACGTAACAAGATGTGTAAAAAGTCAAGGGGTTTGAATACTTTCTGAATGCATTGTATAGTAATATGTATACTGTGTGGTAGGGTACTGATGTAAAAGCCACTCAGAGTGCATGCAAGCATTAGCATAATGCAATCCCACAAAGTCAATACAGGCACGCCCAGCAGCCAATGCATGCTGCACGTACATTCACACAGATAACAGTACATTGAACACATGTAGGTAGCCAAGTACATCTCAACTCCACAATACCACATTTGCTGAGTTGATTGCAGACGATTGATTCTTTGGAGGGAACCTCCAACTCGCTGTGCAGTCGATACTTCAAAAATGTACATTCGTACAACCTTACCTTCTGTATGTTTGTATTCTGTTGTTGCGTGCCTTTTCTTTTCTTTGCTGAAATCCATACTTTTTAATCAAATGTTAATCAAATACAACCACTCATTGTTCCGTTGTTGCTGTTGCTCTAAGATGGCAACTCAGCGTGAATGCACATGTGCCGATTGAATCTCAACAAGGAAACAGTTGTTGGCTGTATTTGAATAAGGTTTTACTAAAAAGTATGAATTTCAGCAAACATGAAAGGCATACAACAACAGAAGACAAACACAGGTACACGGCAAGGGTGCAAGAATGTACATTTTTGAAGTATCGACTGCACAGCAACGCGGAGGAGTTGGAGGAGTTGGCGGCTCACTACAAAAACTCCCGTCTGCACTCATCTCCGCTGATGTTGCATTGTGGAGTTGAGATATACTAACATAGGGAGCAAGCTGCAATTCATTAACATTAGAGGAGACCAGAACATGAGAGGAAATTCCATTCATTAAGTTCTACTTGTAGTTTGTGGAAACACTAATTGTGAGTAAGAGCTTATCAATATTCCTGTTGGTGGGGGAATAAAGTTCTCAGGTACACACCGGCAAATGAATCCTGACAGTCCGACTCTCTGCCGATAATGAGATACATTCACAGTTGAGTGGAAAAGCATCTCATCTCTGCTTGGCTTCACTGTAAAAACTCAACTAACACCGAGGCAATGCAGCAATCTGCACACACGCTTCAGCCAGCCTGGCCATTAAAAACACCATTCAACCATCTCACTCATCAGTTTCCACTTCCCCCAGTCACTGTCACTTCTCACCATTGAAATAGATAGAGCCTCTCACACATACTGTATTAAATGCCTCTTTCCCCGCGTTTAGTCAAGGCTCAAAATCACCATAATTATTGCCGCTCTCGCTCTGGATGAGCGCCATAGTTAAGGAGGCACAGGGAATCATTTGATGCTGCAATCCAGAATTAAACACAACACACTTAAATACAAACATAATAGGGGAAACATGCAATTACTGGTAATTAAAGAGCAGGACTCTTCTGCAGCGAAGTCAATCAATCTCTCTGGGCAGAAAAGAGAACCAACACCAGAACACAAGAGTTTAGGCCGAAATTAGATTTCACTCCCCTCTGCCACAGCCAGCAGTGCAAATAGAGAGAGTTTTGCTTTGTGCTACCACAGCACAGAGTTCTGGTTTGATATTCCCCAGGTCATTATTTCATATTCATCTATATGATGACAAATCTCCCTTTAAATAACATGAGGAATGAGAATGCAGTTTTTTTTTAAAGTGGCGGTTCTGACTGAATTCCAGTAGCATGAGATTATGCTAAACTAACAGGCATTAAAGAGCCTAATCCTCCTTCATGTCTGAGAGTGGAGTTGCATGTCGTCTGTTGAATACCCTGGTTGGTTCACATGTTCCCATGGCAGACTGGGTTCGATCATCCAACTGCCGGCTATAGGGAGGGAACCTCAGGTCCTTACCAACAAACTTACTAAGTGACTTGACTCATCAAAAAAGGATCACATTAACATTTGACATTGTAGTCATTTAGCAGATGCCCTTATCCAGAGCGATTTACGTATGCGCTTACAAGCACAAACTCACACGATTTACAGTTCCAGATTAGACCTACCATCACATCACTCAGACCGCTGATGGTTTGGCTTCCAGTTATTTTGAATCAGCATACTGTAGTGTGTGTATGAATGTGATATTAACCTTTTCTGAGAAAAAGAGGCACATGGTGGTCACATAGCTCAGCCTGACACGTGGCCTACTTCTACATTGTACAACATGGCTGAAAAGATACCATAAGCGGTCAGTGTTACTTTGGGCAGTTGTGGATTATCTCTCAGATTTTAATGGAGGAGTACTATATGTTCTGAAAACTGCAGATCAAATAGAAATGTGCCATGTGCATGGACCTGCCTAGCATACGGTGATAGAATTAACTTAGCAGGCAGCCGTGCTGTGCATCCCGCAGATGTGAACCCACATAACCTCACACAGTGCAGAAACAACAGGACTATTCACCTCACACAGTGCAGAAACAACAGGACTATTCACCTCACACAGTGCAGAAACAACAGGACTATTCACCTCACACAGTGCAGAAACAACAGGACTATTCACCTCACACAGTGCAGAAACAACAGGACTATTCACCTCACACAGTGCAGAAACAACAGGACTATTCACCTCACACAGTGCAGAAACAACAGGACTACTCACCCCACACACTGCAGAAACAACAGGACTATTCACCTCACACAGTGCAGAAACAACAGGACTATTCACCTCACACAGTGCAGAAACAACAGGACTATTCACCTCACACAGTGCAGAAACAACAGGACTATTCACCTCACACACTGCAGAAACAACAGGACTATTCACCTCACACAGTGCAGAAACAACAGGACTATTCACCTCACACAGTGCAGAAACAACAGGACTACTCACCTCACACACTGCAGAAACAACAGGACTATTCACCTCACACAGTGCAGAAACAACAGGACTATTCACCTCACACACTGCAGAAAAAACAGGACTATTCACCTCACACAGTGCAGAAACAACAGGACTATTCACCTCACACAGTGCAGAAACAACAGGACTATTCACCTCACACAGTGCAGAAACAACAGGACTATTCACCTCACACACTGCAGAAAAAACAGGACTATTCACCTCACACAGTGCAGAAACAACAGGACGACTCACCTCACACAGTGCAGAAACAACAGGACTATTCACCTCACACACTGCAGAAACAACAGGACTATTCACCTCACACAGTGCAGAAACAACAGGACGACTCACCTCACACAGTGCAGAAACAACAGGACTATTCACCTCACACAGTACAGAAACCACAGGACTACTCACCTCACACAGTGCAGAAACAACAGGACTACTCACCTCACACACTGCAGAAACAACAGGACTACTCACCTCACACAGTACAGAAACAACAGGACTATT
This sequence comes from Oncorhynchus masou masou, assembly GCF_036934945.1. NCBI lineage: Eukaryota > Metazoa > Chordata > Actinopteri > Salmoniformes > Salmonidae > Oncorhynchus > Oncorhynchus masou. The sequence continues at coordinate 69,187,372 of NC_088224.1, read as the reverse complement.
CACCCCACACAGTGCAGAAACAACAGGACTATTCACCCCACACAGTACAGAAACAACAGGACTATTCACCTCACACACTACAGAAACAACAGGACTATTCACCCCACACAGTGCAGAAACAACAGGACTATTCACCCCACACAGTGCAGAAACAACAGGACTACTCACCACACACACTGCAGAAACAACAGGACTATTCACCTCACACAGTGCAGAAACAACAGGACTACTCACCTCACACACTGCAGAAACAACAGTACTACTCACCTCACACAGTACAGAAACAACAGGACTATTCACATCACACTGCAGAAACAACAGGACTATTCACCTCACACACTGCAGAAACAACAGGACTATTCACCTCACACAGTGCAGAAACAACAGGACTATTCACCCCACACACTGCAGAAACAACAGGACTATTCACCCCACACACTACAGAAACATTCAGGACTATTCACCTCACACAGTGCAGAAACAACAGGACTACTCACCCCACACACTGCAGAAACAACAGGACTATTCACCTCACACAGTGCAGAAACAACAGGACTACTCACCCCACACACTGCAGAAACAACAGGACTATTCACCTCACACAGTGCAGAAACAACAGGACTATTCACCTCACACACTGCAGAAACAACAGGACTATTCACCTCACACAGTGCAGAAACAACAGGACTACTCACCTCACACACTGCAGAAACAACAGGACTATTCACATCACACAGTGCAGAAACAACAGGACTACTCACCTCACACACTGCAGAAACAACAGGACTACTCACCTCACACACTGCAGAAACAACAGGACTACTCACCTCACACACTGCAGAAACAACAGGACTACTCACCTCACACACTGCAGAAACAACAGGACTATTCACCTCACACAGTGCAGAAACAACAGGACTACTCACCCCACACACTGCAGAAACAACAGGACTATTCACCTCACACAGTGCAGAAACAACAGGACTATTCACCTCACACACTGCAGAAACAACAGGACTATTCACCTCACACAGTGCAGAAACAACAGGACTACTCACCTCACACAGTGCAGAAACAACAGGACTATTCACATCACACAGTGCAGAAACAACAGGACTATTCACCTCACACAGTGCAGAAACAACAGGACTACTCACCCCGCACACTGCAGAAACAACAGGACTATTCACCCCACACACTACAGAAACAACAGGACTATTCACCTCACACAGTGCAGAAACAACAATACTATTCACATCACACTACAGAAACAACAGTACTACTCACCCAACACTGCAGAAAGACCAGTAGTACTCACCTCACACACTGAAGAAAGAACAGTAATATTCACCACACACACTGCAGAAAGAACAGTAGTACTCACCCCACACACTGCAGAAAGAACAGTACTATTCACCTCACACACTGCAGAAACAACAGGACTATTCACCTCACACAGTGCAGAAACAACAGGACGACTCACCTCACACAGTGCAGAAACAACAGGACTATTCACCTCACACAGTACAGAAACCACAGGACTACTCACCTCACACAGTGCAGAAACAACAGGACTACTCACCTCACACACTGCAGAAACAACAGGACTACTCACCTCACACAGTACAGAAACAACAGGACTATTCACCCCACACAGTGCAGAAACAACAGGACTATTCACCCCACACAGTACAGAAACAACAGGACTATTCACCTCACACACTACAGAAACAACAGGACTATTCACCCCACACAGTGCAGAAACAACAGGACTATTCACCCCACACAGTGCAGAAACAACAGGACTACTCACCACACACACTGCAGAAACAACAGGACTATTCACCTCACACAGTGCAGAAACAACAGGACTACTCACCTCACACACTGCAGAAACAACAGTACTACTCACCTCACACAGTACAGAAACAACAGGACTATTCACATCACACTGCAGAAACAACAGGACTATTCACCTCACACACTGCAGAAACAACAGGACTATTCACCTCACACAGTGCAGAAACAACAGGACTATTCACCCCACACACTGCAGAAACAACAGGACTATTCACCCCACACACTACAGAAACATTCAGGACTATTCACCTCACACAGTGCAGAAACAACAGGACTACTCACCCCACACACTGCAGAAACAACAGGACTATTCACCTCACACAGTGCAGAAACAACAGGACTACTCACCCCACACACTGCAGAAACAACAGGACTATTCACCTCACACAGTGCAGAAACAACAGGACTATTCACCTCACACACTGCAGAAACAACAGGACTATTCACCTCACACAGTGCAGAAACAACAGGACTACTCACCTCACACACTGCAGAAACAACAGGACTATTCACATCACACAGTGCAGAAACAACAGGACTACTCACCTCACACACTGCAGAAACAACAGGACTACTCACCTCACACACTGCAGAAACAACAGGACTACTCACCTCACACACTGCAGAAACAACAGGACTACTCACCTCACACACTGCAGAAACAACAGGACTATTCACCTCACACAGTGCAGAAACAACAGGACTACTCACCCCACACACTGCAGAAACAACAGGACTATTCACCTCACACAGTGCAGAAACAACAGGACTATTCACCTCACACACTGCAGAAACAACAGGACTATTCACCTCACACAGTGCAGAAACAACAGGACTACTCACCTCACACAGTGCAGAAACAACAGGACTATTCACATCACACAGTGCAGAAACAACAGGACTATTCACCTCACACAGTGCAGAAACAACAGGACTACTCACCCCGCACACTGCAGAAACAACAGGACTATTCACCCCACACACTACAGAAACAACAGGACTTTTCACCTCACACAGTGCAGAAACAACAATACTATTCACATCACACTACAGAAACAACAGTACTACTCACCCAACACTGCAGAAAGACCAGTAGTACTCACCTCACACACTGAAGAAAGAACAGTAATATTCACCACACACACTGCAGAAAGAACAGTAGTACTCACCCCACACACTGCAGAAAGAACAGTACTATTCACCTCACACACTGAAGAAACAACAGTACTATTCACCATACACACTGCAGAAAGAACAGGACTATTCACCTCACACAGTGCAGAAACAACAGGACTATTCACCTCACACAGTACAGAAACAACAGGACTACTCACCCCACACACTGCAGAAACAACAGGACTATTCACCATACACACTGCAGAAACAACAGGACTATTCACCTCACACAGTGCAGAAACAACAGGACTATTCACCTCACACAGTACAGAAACAACAGGACTATTCACCCCACACAGTGCAGAAACAACAGGACTATTCACCTCACACAGTGCAGAAACAACAGGACTACTCACCCCACACACTGCAGAAACAACAGGACTATTCACCCCACACAGTGCAGAAACAACAGGACTACTCACCCCGCACACTGCAGAAACAACAGGACTATTCACCTCACACAGTGCAGAAACAACAGGACTACTCACCTCACACACTGCAGAAACAACAGTACTACTCACCTCACACAGTACAGAAACAACAGGACTATTCACATCACACTGCAGAAACAACAGGACTATTCACCTCACACACTGCAGAAACAACAGGACTATTCACCCAACACTATAAAGAAACAACAGGACTATTCACATCACACAGTGCAAAAACAACAGGACTACTCACCCCGCACACTGCAGAAACAACAGTACTATTCACCTCACACAGTGCAGAAACAACAGGACTACTCACCCCACACACTGCAGAAACAACAGGACTATTCACCTCACACAGTGCAGAAACAACAGGACTACTCACCTCACACACTGCAGAAACAACAGGACTATTCACCTCACACACTGCAGAAACAACAGGACTATTCACCTCACACAGTGCAGAAACAACAGGACTATTCACCTCACACACTGCAGAAACAACAGGACTATTCACCTCACACAGTGCAGAAACAACAGGACTATTCACGTCACACAGTGCAGAAACAACAGGACTATTCACCTCACACACTGCAGAAACAACAGGACTATTCACCTCACACAGTGCAGAAACAACAGGACTACTCACCTCACACACTGCAGAAAAAACAGGACTATTCACCTCACACAGTGCAGAAACAACAGGACTATTCACCTCACACACTGCAGAAACAACAGGACTATTCACCTCACACAGTGCAGAAACAACAGGACTATTCACCCCACACACTGCAGAAACAACAGGACTATTCACCTCACACAGTGCAGAAACAACAGGACTACTCACCTCACACACTACAGAAACAACAGGACTATTCACATCACACTGCAGAAACAACAGGTCTATTCACCTCACACACTACAGAAACAACAGGACTATTCACCCCACACACTACAGAAACAACAGGACTATTCACCTCACACAGTGCAGAAACAACAGGACTACTCACCCCACACACTGCAGAAACAACAGGACTATTCACCTCACACACTACAGAAACAACAGGACTATTCACCCCACACACTACAGAAACAACAGGACTATTCACCTCACACAGTGCAGAAACAACAGGACTATTCACATCACACAGTGCAGAAACAACAGGACTACTCACCCCGCACACTGCAGAAACAACAGGACTATTCACCTCACACAGTGCAGAAACAACAGGACTACTCACCCCACACACTGCAGAAACAACAGGACTATTCACCTCACACAGTGCAGAAACAACAGGACTATTCACCTCACACAGTGCAGAAACAACAGGACTATTCACATCACACAGTGCAGAAACAACAGGACTACTCACCCCACACACTGCAGAAACAACAGGACTATTCACCTCACACATTGCAGAAACAACAGGACTACTCACCCCACACACTGCAGAAACAACAGGACTATTCACCTCACACAGTGCAGAAACAACAGTGACTACTCACCTCACACACTGCAGAAACAACAGGACTATTCACCTCACACAGTGCAGAAACAACAGGACTACTCACCCCACACACTGCAGAAACAACAGGACTATTCACCTCACACAGTGCAGAAACAACAGGACTATTCACCTCACACAGTGCAGAAACAACAGGACTATTCACATCACACTGCAGAAACAACAGTACTACTCACCCCACACACTGCAGAAACAACAGGACTACTCACCCCACACACTGCAGAAACAACAGGACTATTCACCTCACACAGTGCAGAAACAACAGGACTATTCACCTCACACAGTGCAGAAACAACAGGACTATTCACATCACACAGTGCAGAAACAACAGGACTACTCACCCCGCACACTGCAGAAACAACAGGACTATTCACCTCACACAGTGCAGAAACAACAGGACTACTCACCCCACACAGTGCAGAAACAACAGGACTATTCACATCACACTGCAGAAACAACAGTACTACTCACCCCACACTGCAGAAAGAACAGTACTATTCACCTCACACAGTGCAGAAAGAATAGTACTATTCACCCCACACTGCAGAAACAACAGTACTATTCACATCACACTGCAAAAACAACAGTACTACTCACCCCACACTGCAGAAAGAACGGTTCTATTCACCCCACACACTGCAGAAAGAACAGTACTATTCACCCCATGCACTGAAGAAAGAGCAGTGCTATTCACCTCACACAGTGCAGAAAGAATAGTACTATTCACCCCACACTGTAGAAACAACAGTACTATTCACATCACACTGCAAAAACAACAGTACTACTCACCCCACACTGCAGAAAGAACAGTACTATTCACCTCACACACTGCAGAACCAACAGGACTACTCACCCCAAACTGTAGAAAGAACAGTACTATTCACCCCACACACTGAGGAAAGAACAGTACCATTCACCTCACACTGCAGAAACAACAATACTATTCACATCACACTGCAGAAACAACAGTACTACTCACCCCACACTGCAGAAAGACCAGTAGTACTCACCCCACACACTGCAGAAAGAACAGTACTATTCACCTCACACACTGAAGAAAGAACAGTAATATTCACCACACACACTGCAGAAAGAACAGTAGTACTCACCCCACACACTGCAGAAAGAACAGTACTATTCACCTCACACACTGAAGAAACAACAGTATTATTCACCATACACACTGCAGAAAGAACAGTAGTACTCACCCCACACACTGCAGAAAGAACAGTACTATTCACCTCACACACTGCAGAAAGAGCAGTACTATTCACCCCATGTACTGAAGAAAGAGCAGTACTATTCACCTCACACAGTGCAGAAAGAATAGTACTATTCACCCCACACTGCAGAAACAACAGTACTATTCACATCACACTGCACAAACAACAGTACTACTCACCCCACACTGCAGAAAGAACAGTACTATTCACCTCACACACTGCAGAAAGAACAGTACTACTCACCCCACACTGCAGAAGGAACAGTACTATTCACCTCACACATTGCAGAAAGAACAGTACTACTCACCCCACACACTGCAGAAAGAACAGTACTATTCACCTCACACACTGCAGAAACAACAGGACTATTCACCTCACACACTGCAGAAACAACAGGACTACTCACCCCAAACTGTAGAAAGAACAGTACTATTCACCTCACACACTGAAGAAAGAACAGTACTATTCACCCCACACACTGAAGAAAGAACAGTACTATTCACCTCACACTGCAGAAACAACAGGACTATTCACCTCACACACTACAGAAACAACAGGACTATTCACCCCACACACTACAGAAACAACAGGACTATTCACCTCACACAGTGCAGAAACAACAGGACTATTCACATCACACAGTGCAGAAACAACAGGACTACTCACCCCGCACACTGCAGAAACAACAGGACTATTCACCTCACACAGTGCAGAAACAACAGGACTACTCACCCCACACACTGCAGAAAGAACAGTACTATTCACCTCACACACTGCAGAAAGAACAGTACTATTCACCTCACACACTGAAGAAAGAACAGTACTATTCACCCCACACACTGCAGAAAGAACAGTACTATTCACCTCACACACTGAAGAAAGAACAGTACTATTCACCACACACACTGCAGAAAGAACAGTACTATTCACCACACACTGCAGAAAGAACAGTACTATTCACCTCACACACTGCAGAAAGAACAGTACTACTCACCCCACACTGCAGAAAGAACAGTACTATTCACCCCACACACTGCAGAAAGAACAGTAGTACTCACCCCACACACTGCAGAAAGAACAGTACTATTCACCTCACACACTGAAGAAAGAACAGTAGTACTCACCCCACACACTGCAGAAAGAACAGTACTATTCACCTCACACACTGAAGAAAGAACAGTAGTACTCACCCCACACACTGCAGAAAGAACAGTACTATTCACCCCACACACTGCAGAAACAACAGGACTATTCACCTCACACAGTGCAGAAACAACAGGACTACTCACCTCACACACTACAGAAACAACAGGACTATTCACATCACACTGCAGAAACAACAGGTCTATTCACCTCACACACTACAGAAACAACAGGACTATTCACCCCACACACTACAGAAACAACAGGACTATTCACCTCACACAGTGCAGAAACAACAGGACTACTCACCCCACACACTGCAGAAACAACAGGACTATTCACCTCACACACTACAGAAACAACAGGACTATTCACCCCACACACTACAGAAACAACAGGACTATTCACCTCACACAGTGCAGAAACAACAGGACTATTCACATCACACAGTGCAGAAACAACAGGACTACTCACCCCACACACTGCAGAAACAACAGGACTATTCACCTCACACAGTGCAGAAACAACAGGACTACTCACCCCACACACTGCAGAAACAACAGGACTATTCACCTCACACAGTGCAGAAACAACAGGACTACTCACCTCACACACTGCAGAAACAACAGGACTATTCACCTCACACAGTGCAGAAACAACAGGACTACTCACCCCACACACTGCAGAAACAACAGGACTATTCACCTCACACAGTGCAGAAACAACAGGACTATTCACCTCACACAGTGCAGAAACAACAGGACTATTCACATCACACTGCAGAAACAACAGTACTACTCACCCCACACACTGCAGAAACAACAGGACTACTCACCCCACACACTGCAGAAACAACAGGACTATTCACCTCACACAGTGCAGAAACAACAGGACTATTCACCTCACACAGTGCAGAAACAACAGGACTATTCACATCACACAGTGCAGAAACAACAGGACTACTCACCCCGCACACTGCAGAAACAACAGGACTATTCACCTCACACAGTGCAGAAACAACAGGACTACTCACCCCACACACTGCAGAAACAACAGGACTATTCACCTCACACAGTGCAGAAACAACAGGACTATTCACCTCACACAGTGCAGAAACAACAGGACTATTCACATCACACTGCAGAAACAACAGTACTACTCACCCCACACTGCAGAAAGAACAGTACTATTCACCTCACACAGTGCAGAAAGAATAGTACTATTCACCCCACACTGCAGAAACAACAGTACTATTCACATCACACTGCAAAAACAACAGTACTACTCACCCCACACTGCAGAAAGAACGGTTCTATTCACCCCACACACTGCAGAAAGAACAGTACTATTCACCCCATGCACTGAAGAAAGAGCAGTGCTATTCACCTCACACAGTGCAGAAAGAATAGTACTATTCACCCCACACTGTAGAAACAACAGTACTATTCACATCACACTGCAAAAACAACAGTACTACTCACCCCACACTGCAGAAAGAACAGTACTATTCACCTCACACACTGCAGAACCAACAGGACTACTCACCCCAAACTGTAGAAAGAACAGTACTATTCACCCCACACACTGAGGAAAGAACAGTACCATTCACCTCACACTGCAGAAACAACAATACTATTCACATCACACTGCAGAAACAACAGTACTACTCACCCCACACTGCAGAAAGACCAGTAGTACTCACCCCACACACTGCAGAAAGAACAGTACTATTCACCTCACACACTGAAGAAAGAACAGTAATATTCACCACACACACTGCAGAAAGAACAGTAGTACTCACCCCACACACTGCAGAAAGAACAGTACTATTCACCTCACACACTGAAGAAACAACAGTATTATTCACCATACACACTGCAGAAAGAACAGTAGTACTCACCCCACACACTGCAGAAAGAACAGTACTATTCACCTCACACACTGCAGAAAGAGCAGTACTATTCACCCCACACTGCAGAAACAACAGTACTATTCACATCACACTGCAAAAACAACAGTACTACTCACCCCACACTGCAGAAAGAACAGTACTATTCACCCCACACACTGCAGAAAGAACAGTACTATTCACCCCATGTACTGAAGAAAGAGCAGTACTATTCACCTCACACAGTGCAGAAAGAATAGTACTATTCACCCCACACTGCAGAAACAACAGTACTATTCACATCACACTGCACAAACAACAGTACTACTCACCCCACACTGCAGAAAGAACAGTACTATTCACCTCACACACTGCAGAAAGAACAGTACTACTCACCCCACACTGCAGAAGGAACAGTACTATTCACCTCACACATTGCAGAAAGAACAGTACTACTCACCCCACACACTGCAGAAAGAACAGTACTATTCACCTCACACACTGCAGAAACAACAGGACTATTCACCTCACACACTGCAGAAACAACAGGACTACTCACCCCAAACTGTAGAAAGAACAGTACTATTCACCTCACACACTGAAGAAAGAACAGTACTATTCACCCCACACACTGAAGAAAGAACAGTACTATTCACCTCACACTGCAGAAACAACAGGACTATTCACCTCACACACTACAGAAACAACAGGACTATTCACCCCACACACTACAGAAACAACAGGACTATTCACCTCACACAGTGCAGAAACAACAGGACTATTCACATCACACAGTGCAGAAACAACAGGACTACTCACCCCGCACACTGCAGAAACAACAGGACTATTCACCTCACACAGTGCAGAAACAACAGGACTACTCACCCCACACACTGCAGAAAGAACAGTACTATTCACCTCACACACTGCAGAAAGAACAGTACTATTCACCTCACACACTGAAGAAAGAACAGTACTATTCACCCCACACACTGCAGAAAGAACAGTACTATTCACCTCACACACTGAAGAAAGAACAGTACTATTCACCACACACACTGCAGAAAGAACAGTACTATTCACCACACACTGCAGAAAGAACAGTACTATTCACCTCACACACTGCAGAAAGAACAGTACTACTCACCCCACACTGCAGAAAGAACAGTACTATTCACCCCACACACTGCAGAAAGAACAGTAGTACTCACCCCACACACTGCAGAAAGAACAGTACTATTCACCTCACACACTGAAGAAAGAACAGTAGTACTCACCCCACACACTGCAGAAAGAACAGTACTATTCACCTCACACACTGAAGAAAGAACAGTAGTACTCACCCCACACACTGCAGAAAGAACAGTACTATTCACCCCACACACTGCAGAAACAACAGGACTATTCACCTCACACAGTGCAGAAACAACAGGACTACTCACCTCACACACTACAGAAACAACAGGACTATTCACATCACACTGCAGAAACAACAGGTCTATTCACCTCACACACTACAGAAACAACAGGACTATTCACCCCACACACTACAGAAACAACAGGACTATTCACCTCACACAGTGCAGAAACAACAGGACTACTCACCCCACACACTGCAGAAACAACAGGACTATTCACCTCACACACTACAGAAACAACAGGACTATTCACCCCACACACTACAGAAACAACAGGACTATTCACCTCACACAGTGCAGAAACAACAGGACTATTCACATCACACAGTGCAGAAACAACAGGACTACTCACCCCGCACACTGCAGAAACAACAGGACTATTCACCTCACACAGTGCAGAAACAACAGGACTACTCACCCCACACACTGCAGAAACAACAGGACTATTCACCTCACACAGTGCAGAAACAACAGGACTATTCACATCACACAGTGCAGAAACAACAGGACTACTCACCCCACACACTGCAGAAACAACAGGACTATTCACCTCACACAGTGCAGAAACAACAGGACTACTCACCCCACACACTGCAGAAACAACAGGACTATTCACCTCACACAGTGCAGAAACAACAGGACTACTCACCTCACACACTGCAGAAACAACAGGACTATTCACCTCACACAGTGCAGAAACAACAGGACTACTCACCCCACACACTGCAGAAACAACAGGACTATTCACCTCACACAGTGCAGAAACAACAGGACTATTCACCTCACACAGTGCAGAAACAACAGGACTATTCACATCACACTGCAGAAACAACAGTACTACTCACCCCACACACTGCAGAAACAACAGGACTACTCACCCCACACACTGCAGAAACAACAGGACTATTCACCTCACACAGTGCAGAAACAACAGGACTATTCACCTCACACAGTGCAGAAACAACAGGACTATTCACATCACACAGTGCAGAAACAACAGGACTACTCACCCCGCACACTGCAGAAACAACAGGACTATTCACCTCACACAGTGCAGAAACAACAGGACTACTCACCCCACACACTGCAGAAACAACAGGACTATTCACCTCACACAGTGCAGAAACAACAGGACTATTCACCTCACACAGTGCAGAAACAACAGGACTATTCACATCACACTGCAGAAACAACAGTACTACTCACCCCACACTGCAGAAAGAACAGTACTATTCACCTCACACAGTGCAGAAAGAATAGTACTATTCACCCCACACTGCAGAAACAACAGTACTATTCACATCACACTGCAAAAACAACAGTACTACTCACCCCACACTGCAGAAAGAACGGTTCTATTCACCCCACACACTGCAGAAAGAACAGTACTATTCACCCCATGCACTGAAGAAAGAGCAGTGCTATTCACCTCACACAGTGCAGAAAGAATAGTACTATTCACCCCACACTGTAGAAACAACAGTACTATTCACATCACACTGCAAAAACAACAGTACTACTCACCCCACACTGCAGAAAGAACAGTACTATTCACCTCACACACTGCAGAACCAACAGGACTACTCACCCCAAACTGTAGAAAGAACAGTACTATTCACCCCACACACTGAGGAAAGAACAGTACCATTCACCTCACACTGCAGAAACAACAATACTATTCACATCACACTGCAGAAACAACAGTACTACTCACCCCACACTGCAGAAAGACCAGTAGTACTCACCCCACACACTGCAGAAAGAACAGTACTATTCACCTCACACACTGAAGAAAGAACAGTAATATTCACCACACACACTGCAGAAAGAACAGTAGTACTCACCCCACACACTGCAGAAAGAACAGTACTATTCACCTCACACACTGAAGAAACAACAGTATTATTCACCATACACACTGCAGAAAGAACAGTAGTACTCACCCCACACACTGCAGAAAGAACAGTACTATTCACCTCACACACTGCAGAAAGAGCAGTACTATTCACCCCACACTGCAGAAACAACAGTACTATTCACATCACACTGCAAAAACAACAGTACTACTCACCCCACACTGCAGAAAGAACAGTACTATTCACCCCACACACTGCAGAAAGAACAGTACTATTCACCCCATGTACTGAAGAAAGAGCAGTACTATTCACCTCACACAGTGCAGAAAGAATAGTACTATTCACCCCACACTGCAGAAACAACAGTACTATTCACATCACACTGCACAAACAACAGTACTACTCACCCCACACTGCAGAAAGAACAGTACTATTCACCTCACACACTGCAGAAAGAACAGTACTACTCACCCCACACTGCAGAAGGAACAGTACTATTCACCTCACACATTGCAGAAAGAACAGTACTACTCACCCCACACACTGCAGAAAGAACAGTACTATTCACCTCACACACTGCAGAAACAACAGGACTATTCACCTCACACACTGCAGAAACAACAGGACTACTCACCCCAAACTGTAGAAAGAACAGTACTATTCACCTCACACACTGAAGAAAGAACAGTACTATTCACCCCACACACTGAAGAAAGAACAGTACTATTCACCTCACACTGCAGAAACAACAATACTATTCACATCACACTGCAGAAACAACAGTACTACTCACCCCACACTGCAGAAGTAACAGTACTATTCACCTCACACACTGCAGAAAGAACAGTACTACTCACCCCACACACTGCAGAAAGAACAGTAGTACTCACCCCACACACTGCAGAAAGAACAGTACTATTCACCTCACACACTGAAGAAAGAACAGTACTATTCACCACACACACTGCAGAAAGAACAGTACTATTCACCTCACACACTGAAGAAAGAACAGTACTATTCACCCCACACACTGCAGAAAGAACAGTACTATTCACCTCACACACTGAAGAAAGAACAGTACTATTCACCACACACACTGCAGAAAGAACAGTACTATTCACCACACACTGCAGAAAGAACAGTACTATTCACCTCACACACTGCAGAAAGAGCAGTACTATTCACCCCACACTGCAGAAAGAACAGTACTACTCACCCCACACTGCAGAAAGAACAGTACTATTCACCCCACACACTGCAGAAAGAACAGTAGTACTCACCCCACACACTGCAGAAAGAACAGTACTATTCACCTCACACACTGAAGAAAGAACAGTAGTACTCACCCCACACACTGCAGAAAGAACAGTACTATTCACCTCACACACTGAAGAAAGAACAGTACTATTCACCCCACACACTGCAGAAAGAACAGTACTATTCACCCCACACACTACAGAAACAACAGGACTATTCACCCCACACACTACAGAAACAACAGGACTATTCACCTCACACAGTGCAGAAAGAACAGTACTATTCACCATACCAGTACTATTCATACCAGTACTATTCACCAGTACTATTTACCAGTACTATTCACCATACCAGTACTATTCACCATACACACTGCAGAAAGAACAGTAGTACTCACCCCACACACTGCAGAAAGAACAGTACTATTCACCTCACACACTGCAGAAAGAGCAGTACTATTCACCCCACACTGCAGAAACAACAGTACTATTCACATCACACTGCAAAAACAACAGTACTACTCACACCACACTGCAGAAAGAACAGTACTATTCACCCCACACACTGCAGAAAGAACAGTACTATTCACCCCATGCACTGAAGAAAGAGCAGTACTATTCACCTCACACAGTGCAGAAAGAATAGTACTATTCACCCCACACTGCAGAAACAACAGTACTATTCACATCACACTGCACAAACAACAGTACTACTCACCCCACACTGCAGAAAGAACAGTACTATTCACCTCACACACTGCAGAAAGAACAGTACTACTCACCCCACACTGCAGAAAGAACAGTACTATTCACCTCACACACTGCAGAAAGAACAGTACTACTCACCCCACACACTGCAGAAAGAACAGTACTATTCACCTCACACACTGCAGAAACAACAGGACTATTCACCTCACACACTGCAGAAACAACAGGACTACTCACCCCAAACTGTAGAAAGAACAGTACTATTCACCTCACACACTGAAGAAAGAACAGTACTATTCACCCCACACACTGAAGAAAGAACAGTACTATTCACCTCACACTGCAGAAACAACAATACTATTCACATCACACTGCAGAAACAACAGTACTACTCACCCCACACTGCAGAAGTAACAGTACTATTCACCTCACACACTGCAGAAAGAACAGTACTACTCACCCCACACACTGCAGAAAGAACAGTAGTACTCACCCCACACACTGCAGAAAGAACAGTACTATTCACCTCACACACCGAAGAAAGAACAGTACTATTCACCACACACACTGCAGAAAGAACAGTACTATTCACCTCACACACTGCAGAAAGAGCAGTACTATTCACCCCACACTGCAGAAAGAACAGTACTACTCACCCCACACTGCAGAAAGAACAGTACTATTCACCCCACACACTGCAGAAAGAACAGTACTACTCACCCCACACTGCAGAAAGAACAGTACTATTCACCTCACACACTGCAGAAAGAACAGTACTACTCACCCCACACACTGCAGAAAGAACAATACTATTCACCTCACACACTGCAGAAACAACAGGACTATTCACCTCACACACTGCAGAAACAACAGGACTACTCACCCCAAACTGTAGAAAGAACAGTACTATTCACCTCACACACTGAAGAAAGAACAGTACTATTCACCCCACACACTGAAGAAAGAACAGTACTATTCACCTCACACTGCAGAAACAACAATACTATTCACACCACACTGCAGAAACAACAGTACTACTCACCCCACACACTGCAGAAAGAACAGTAGTACTCACCCCACACACTGCAGAAAGAACAGTACTATTCACCTCACACACCGAAGAAAGAACAGTACTATTCACCACACACACTGCAGAAAGAACAGTACTATTCACCTCACACACTGCAGAAAGAGCAGTACTATTCACCCCACACTGCAGAAAGAACAGTACTACTCACCCCACACTGCAGAAAGAACAGTACTATTCACCCCACACACTGCAGAAAGAACAGTAGTACTCACCCCACACACTGCAGAAAGAACAGTACTATTCACCTCACACACTGAAGAAAGAACAGTAGTACTCACCCCACACACTGCAGAAAGAACAGTACTATTCACCCCACACACTGCAGAAAGAACAGTACTATTCACCTCACACACTGAAGAAAGAACAGTAGTACTCACCCCACACACTGCAGAAAGAACAGTACTATTCACCCCACACACTGCAGAAAGAACAGTAGTACTCACCCCACACACTGCAGAAAGTACAGTAGTACTCACCCCACACACAGCAGAAAGAACAGTAGTACTCACCTCACACACTGAAGAAAGAACAGTACTATTCACCCCACACACTGAAGAAAGAACAGTACTATTCACCTCACGCACTGCAGAAAGAACAGTAATATTCACCCCACACACTGAAGAAAGAACAGTACTATTCACCCCACACTGCAGAAAGAACAGTACTATTCACCCCACACACTGCATAAAGAACAGTACTATTCACCCCACACACTGCAGAAAGAACAGTAGTACTCACCCCACACACTGCAGAAAGAACAGTAGTACTCACCCCACACACTGCATAAAGAACAGTACTATTCACCCCACACACTGCAGAAAGAACAGTAGTACTCACCCCACACACTGCAGAAAGAACAGTAGTACTCACCTCACACACTGCAGAAAGAACAGTACTATTCACCCCACACACTGCAGAAAGAGCAGTACTATTCACCCCACACACTGCAGAAAGAACAGTACTATTCACCCCACACACTGCATAAAGAACAGTACTATTCACCCCACACACTGCAGAAAGAACAGTAGTACTCACCCCACACACTGCAGAAAGAACAGTAGTACTCACCTCACACACTGCAGAAAGAACAGTACTATTCACCCCACACACTGCAGAAAGAGCAGTACTATTCTCCCCACACACTGCAGAAAGAACAGTAGTACTCACCCCACACACTGCAGAAAGAACAGTACTATTCACCCCACACGGCAGGGTAGCCTAGTGGTTAGAGCATTGGACTAGTAACCAGAAGGTTGCAAGTTCAAATCCCGAGCTGACAAGGTACAAATCTGTCATTCTGCCACTGAACAGGCACTTAACCCACTGTTCCTAGGCCGTCATTGAAAATAAGAATTTGTTCTTAACTGACTTGCCTAGTTAAATAAAGGTAAATTAAACAAAAAAATGTTTTAAAACACTGCAGAAAGAACAGTACTATTCACCCCACACTGCAGAAAGAACAGTAGTACTCACCCCACACACTGCAGAAAGAACAATACTATTCACCCCACACACTGCAGAAAGAACAGTAGTACTCACCCCACACACTGCAGAAAGAACAGTACTATTCACCCCACACACTGAAGAAAGAACAGTACTATTCACCCCACACACTGCAGAAAGAACAGTAGTACTCACCCCACACACTGCAGAAAGAACAGTACTATTCACCCCACACACTGCAGAAAGAACAGTACTACTCACCCCACACACTGCAGAAAGTACAGTAGTACTCACCCCACACACAGCAGAAAGAACAGTAGTACTCACCTCACACACTGAAGAAAGAACAGTACTATTCACCCCACACACTGAAGAAAGAACAGTACTATTCACCTCACACACTGCAGAAAGAACAGTAATATTCACCCCACACACTGCAGAAAGAACAGTACTACTCACCCCACACACTGCAGAAAGTACAGTAGTACTCACCCCACACACAGCAGAAAGAACAGTAGTACTCACCCCACACACTGCAGAAAGAACAGTACTATTCACCCCACACTGCAGAAAGAACAGTACTATTCACCCCACACACTGCAGAAAGAACAGTACTATTCACCCCACACTGCAGAAAGAACAGTACTATTCACCCCACACACTGCAGAAAGAACAGTACTATTCACCCCACACTGCAGAAAGAACAGTAGTACTCACCCCACACACTGCAGAAAGAACAGTACTATTCACCCCACACTGCAGAAAGAACAGTACTATTCACCTCACACACTGAAGAAAGAACAGTACTATTCACCCCACACACTGAAGAAAGAACAGTACTATTCACCTCACACTGCAGAAACAACAATACTATTCACACCACACTGCAGAAACAACAGTACTACTCACCCCACACACTGCAGAAAGAACAGTAGTACTCACCCCACACACTGCAGAAAGAACAGTACTATTCACCTCACACACCGAAGAAAGAACAGTACTATTCACCACACACACTGCAGAAAGAACAGTACTATTCACCTCACACACTGCAGAAAGAGCAGTACTATTCACCCCACACTGCAGAAAGAACAGTACTACTCACCCCACACTGCAGAAAGAACAGTACTATTCACCCCACACACTGCAGAAAGAACAGTAGTACTCACCCCACACACTGCAGAAAGAACAGTACTATTCACCTCACACACTGAAGAAAGAACAGTAGTACTCACCCCACACACTGCAGAAAGAACAGTACTATTCACCCCACACACTGCAGAAAGAACAGTACTATTCACCTCACACACTGAAGAAAGAACAGTAGTACTCACCCCACACACTGCAGAAAGAACAGTACTATTCACCCCACACACTGCAGAAAGAACAGTAGTACTCACCCCACACACTGCAGAAAGTACAGTAGTACTCACCCCACACACAGCAGAAAGAACAGTAGTACTCACCTCACACACTGAAGAAAGAACAGTACTATTCACCCCACACACTGAAGAAAGAACAGTACTATTCACCTCACGCACTGCAGAAAGAACAGTAATATTCACCCCACACACTGAAGAAAGAACAGTACTATTCACCCCACACTGCAGAAAGAACAGTACTATTCACCCCACACACTGCATAAAGAACAGTACTATTCACCCCACACACTGCAGAAAGAACAGTAGTACTCACCCCACACACTGCAGAAAGAACAGTAGTACTCACCCCACACACTGCATAAAGAACAGTACTATTCACCCCACACACTGCAGAAAGAACAGTAGTACTCACCCCACACACTGCAGAAAGAACAGTAGTACTCACCTCACACACTGCAGAAAGAACAGTACTATTCACCCCACACACTGCAGAAAGAGCAGTACTATTCACCCCACACACTGCAGAAAGAACAGTACTATTCACCCCACACACTGCATAAAGAACAGTACTATTCACCCCACACACTGCAGAAAGAACAGTAGTACTCACCCCACACACTGCAGAAAGAACAGTAGTACTCACCTCACACACTGCAGAAAGAACAGTACTATTCACCCCACACACTGCAGAAAGAGCAGTACTATTCTCCCCACACACTGCAGAAAGAACAGTAGTACTCACCCCACACACTGCAGAAAGAACAGTACTATTCACCCCACACGGCAGGGTAGCCTAGTGGTTAGAGCATTGGACTAGTAACCAGAAGGTTGCAAGTTCAAATCCCGAGCTGACAAGGTACAAATCTGTCATTCTGCCACTGAACAGGCACTTAACCCACTGTTCCTAGGCCGTCATTGAAAATAAGAATTTGTTCTTAACTGACTTGCCTAGTTAAATAAAGGTAAATTAAACAAAAAAATGTTTTAAAACACTGCAGAAAGAACAGTACTATTCACCCCACACTGCAGAAAGAACAGTAGTACTCACCCCACACACTGCAGAAAGAACAATACTATTCACCCCACACACTGCAGAAAGAACAGTAGTACTCACCCCACACACTGCAGAAAGAACAGTACTATTCACCCCACACACTGAAGAAAGAACAGTACTATTCACCCCACACACTGCAGAAAGAACAGTAGTACTCACCCCACACACTGCAGAAAGAACAGTACTATTCACCCCACACACTGCAGAAAGAACAGTACTACTCACCCCACACACTGCAGAAAGTACAGTAGTACTCACCCCACACACAGCAGAAAGAACAGTAGTACTCACCTCACACACTGAAGAAAGAACAGTACTATTCACCCCACACACTGAAGAAAGAACAGTACTATTCACCTCACACACTGCAGAAAGAACAGTAATATTCACCCCACACACTGCAGAAAGAACAGTACTACTCACCCCACACACTGCAGAAAGTACAGTAGTACTCACCCCACACACAGCAGAAAGAACAGTAGTACTCACCCCACACACTGCAGAAAGAACAGTACTATTCACCCCACACTGCAGAAAGAACAGTACTATTCACCCCACACACTGCAGAAAGAACAGTACTATTCACCCCACACTGCAGAAAGAACAGTACTATTCACCCCACACACTGCAGAAAGAACAGTACTATTCACCCCACACTGCAGAAAGAACAGTAGTACTCACCCCACACACTGCAGAAAGAACAGTACTATTCACCCCACACTGCAGAAAGAACAGTACTATTCACCCCACACACTGCAGAAAGAACAGTACTATTCACCCCACACACTGCAGAAAGAACAGTAGTACTCACCCCACACACTGCAGAAAGAACAGTAGTACTCACCTCACACACTGCAGAAAGAACAGTACTATTCACCCCACACACTGCAGAAAGAGCAGTACTATTCACCCCACACACTGCAGAAAGAACAGTAGTACTCACCCCACACACTGCAGAAAGAACAGTACTACTCACCTCACACACTGCAGAAAGAACAGTAATATTCACCCCACACACTGCAGAAAGAACAGTACTACTCACCCCACACACTGCAGAAAGTACAGTAGTACTCACCCCACACACAGCAGAAAGAACAGTAATATTCACCCCACACACTGCAGAAAGAACAGTAATATTCACCCCACACACTGCAGAAAGAACAGTACTACTCACCCCACACACTGCAGAAAGAACAGTAATATTCACCCCACACACTGCAGAAAGAACAGTACTATTCACCTCACACACTGCAGAAAGAACAGTACTACTCACCCCACACACAGCAGAAAGAACAGTAGTACTCACCCCACACACTGAAGAAAGAACAGTAGTACTCACCTCACACACTGCAGAAAGAACAGTACTATTCACCTCACACACTGCAGAAAGAACAGTACTATTCACCCCACACACTGCAGAAAGAACAGTACTATTCACCCCACACTGCAGAAAGAACAGTACTATTCACCCCACACACTGCAGAAAGAACAGTACTATTCACCCCACACTGCAGAAAGAACAGTACTATTCACCCCACACTGCAGAAAGAACAGTACTATTCACCCCACACTGCAGAAAGAACAGTACTATTCACCCCACACTGCAGAAAGAACAGTACTATTCACCCCACACACTGCAGAAAGAACAGTACTATTCACCCCACACTGCAGAAAGAACAGTACTATTCACCCCACACTGCAGAAAGAACAGTACTATTCACCCCACACACTGCAGAAAGAACAGTACTATTCACCCCACACTGCAGAAAGAACAGTACTATTCACCCCACACTGCAGAGAACAGACTTACTCAGCCATTGAGACAGCACGTTTTGCAGGGATTGGGGTTTGCAGTTGTAAGTCACCTAGCTAGCAGGTAAACACATGATCTAGATTCTGACTTTTAAGAGTATGTGTGCATTTGTATGCGTGTACACAGTCTTGTATAACGAATCTTGTGAAGTCACACAATTCAGTCCCATTCAAAATCCTATTTTCCCTAACCACTAACCCTTACCCCAAAACCAAACCTTAACCCTGAACCTACCCCTACTGTTCCTCCTAACCCTAAAACTAACTCTAACTCCTAACCCTAATTCTAACCTTAATCCTAAACCAACTAGAAATAGCAATTGACCTTGTGGGGACTGAGTCCCCAGTTGGTCCATTTTTTGTCTGTTTAACTATTGGTGTGGTCCCCAAGTATAATTAAACACATCCACATGCACATGTGAGTGTATGTGAGTGAGTGTGTGTGTTTACATGTGAGTAGGGTGAAGAGATGCGTTCATATATAACAGAGTAGGGCACCACCATTATTTATTTACACTCTGTCTTCAACCAGACAGGCCATTTCCTCAAATGAAACTAGAAAAGATGGTTCCATGAGATAAAAAGACTGCAATCAGACTCACTGTCTCTCATCTAGAGTATCAGCGCTGCTCATTGTGTTGATTCCCTTTGATAAGATTCACCAGTGCAGAGCTAGCTGGTGAAAGATTAGAGACATGAAAAAGTCATTACAGAGAGAGGCCCAGTAACAGAAATGTGTGTGTGTGTGTGTGTGTGTGTGTGTGTGTGTGTGTGTGTGTGTGTGTGTGTGTGTGTGTGTGTGTGTGTGTGTGTGTGTGTGTGTGTGTGTGTGTGTGTGTGTGTGCAGGTGTGTGGAGTGGCAGAGAGGGGTGAAGAGTGTGGATTCTTGTGTTGTCTTTGGACAGTAAAAAGAAAGAAAGTCGCACACTCTAATGATGCTCCACATTCTAATGATGCTCCACACTCCAATGATGCTCCCACTCCCACACTCTAATGATGCTCCACACTCCAATGATGCTCCTTCACTCTAACGATGCTCCACATTCTAATGATGCTCCCACACTCTAATGATGCTCCTACACTCTAATGATGCTCCTACACTCTAATGATGCTCCCACACTCTAATGATGCTCCACACTCTAATGATGCTCCCACACTCTAATGATGCTCCACACTCTAATGATGCTCCACATTCTAATGATGCTCCACACTCCAATGATGCTCCTTCACTCTAACGATGCTCCACATTCTAATGATGCTCCCACACTCTAATGATGCTCCTACACTCTAATGATGCTCCCACAATCTAATGATGCTCCCACACTCTAATGATGCTCCCACACGTTTAATGGGTATAGCTACCAACTTTTCAGAACGCAGTGCCTTCTTCAGGGTTACATCGTAAATGCTTGAACCAAGTTACGTTGAAGTGTATTCCTAGCATTTACCATGTAATGCTGTAAAAGACATTTCGTGATAAAATGTTGGTTGCTACTGTATAGCCATTACATTTTTGGGAGCATAATTAAAGTGTGCAACTTTCTTTTGATAGTTTGCTTTCCGTTAGTCAGCAAGTCTATAAAACATTTGCGGGTGTGTGTCAGCTTTGGCCTTTTACCTGTCTTACTCAGTGTCACACATTTCTACATACAGTGAGTGTGTGTCAAGATACAAATCCACTGTAGCCTGTCCTCTTGTGGAGCTGGGATCACGCCTGGCTGGGATCACGCCTGGCTGGGATCACGCCTGGCTGGGATCACGCCTGGCCGGGATCACGCCTGGCCGGGATCCCGCCTGGCCGGGATCACGCCTGGCCGGGATCACGCCTGGCCGGGATCACGTCTGGCCGGGATCACGTCTGACCGGGATCACGTCTGGCCGAGATTACGTCTGGCCGGGATCACGTCTGGCTGGGATGTCCTCAGATCACTAACGTGGAGCTTATTTACAACATATTTGACTGCAACAGAAAAGGTTGTATTATCACCAGCATATCTTACAAGCAGAGAACATATTTCAGTGATAATGCAACAGGTTTATAGACGTGTTGATGGACTGAAGATATCTGAAATCAGATAATGAGGGATTGATTTCTGTTCGTCAAAGCGCTCTAGTGAATCCAAACTATATGATCTGTGACAGAGCATACAGAACAAGCAATGTTGCTGTGAGGCCAGAGAGTTCCCGTTACTTTTAAAAGTACTCAGAATGAATGTTCTCATCAGTCTTAATATGGGGCCCAAATGGCACCTTACTATCCTCTATGTCTGTAGTCACCTTGGGCAAAAGTAGTGCACTATATAGGGAATAGGGTGCCATTTGGAACATACCTTTAGTCTCATCGTAGCCATCATTCCACATCTCCTTGGGCTAGGTGGACCATCATATCTGTTGTTCCATCGCTCAACACATCAACCAATCACATTTCTCTGACACACCACCGCCCCACACCAGTTATTTCTGTAGGAAAAATAAGCTTACAATTCCTGTTTTGTCACTCCTGCAAATCTGCTACACTTAACAGGCCATTCTTCATCTCCAGTGAAAAGCATTTGATGCACATTTGTACCTCTATGGTAATTTCTCTGACTCCTCCAGTGTTATTAGTCTCTGAGAGAAAAAAGGTACATTTTCTCCTTGGCTCTAAGTACAGGGTGCGGTGCATTATCTCTCCTTAGAATTACACTTTCAAACACCGTGCCTGTCTGTCACTGCCTGGAAGGAGAGACTGGGCAGCCTCAGGCTAACAATACCTGAGTACTGAACAACAGGATTCTCTCTCTCTTTCACTCACTCACTCTCGCTCACTACTACTCGCTCGCTCAATCACAAAAATCTATGTCAGTCTCAGTAATCAACAAACAAGCCGACCTTCACAATCATTGCCTTACCTAATGAGCCAATGAAAACATTGATTTGAAGTCTGGAACCTAAATGATTTTTTTAAATATTTTTTTTATACATGTATAAAGTAGGGGTATGCATGTGTGTGCGTGGCTGCCTGCAGGCTAGCATGTGTGAATGTTAATGGCCCGTGTTCAATATGGAAGAAGGTTATAGGATTGTGAATGATGGAAATGATCTATTATATCATCACGTAAGCTCGTAAAGGTGGAACGATGTACCGATAAACGTCAGATAAGATTGTGAAATAGTAATATCCTTAAACAAAGGCTATACAGGGGTATGGTAATGATTGCAAGGCCATGTCACAGGGCATGCATACTGTACGTGGAAAAATGAATGGGAAACATGGGAAATCATACAAACGCAGCGAGGTGCACATACCGTATCCGACAGAACATTATCCTTCCCCGAGCTTCAAACTTCCTGGCTCTCTAGTTAGGAACTGAGAATCTCTCCATCTTTATACAAAAAAGCACAAGCCAAAATTGTAATATACTGAAAATGGTGACATTTTATTGATTTATTTGATTATCATACCATTGAATGTACATCCTGTTCCACTTCTAATTAGCTGTACTATATACTACTTCCCTCTCTTTCTCTACACTCCCAAGTCTAGCTTCTACATTAATCCCATTTCTCTTATCACTTCAGGCAAACCTCAATTGTATTTCCCCATTCCTATAATAGAACTGCCCTGGTTTTATTCCATACTAAGCGTCATGTAGGTGTGGCAGGTATCCCAGTGGTTAAGAGCGTTGGGCCAGTAACCGAAAGGTTGCTGGTTTGCATCCTGAGCTGATTAGTTGAATAATCTGTCCCTAATTGCTCCTGTATGTCTCGCTGAATAAGAGGGTCTGCTATAATGTAGAGTAGTGTGCTGTGGACATTACCATTGGAAGGATAGAGAAACACTCCTCCATTCTCTACCCCTTTGTTGACTAGACGTGTTACATAAGCTAATGGCAGAACATTTGGTGACACACTCTGGTATTAACAAGTGATCTTCATCTCCTATTCTGCACAGCATGTCTCTCTCCAGAGGAGAATTCACTCTACTCATCTCTCTCTCAACTCATCCTATAGTCCCAGCTGCTGCTTTAGTTCCAGTGAGTGTGGAGGTGTGTGCCCTCAACTCCAGCACCGAGCCAAGTGCACAAAAGCCCATCAGAAAAGAATCATTTCGGAATCCTGCCATGTTTGAGTTTGGGCTTTGCTGTCTCTGTTCCCAAGGGTCTCTGAGGTGAAACAGGGCTGAGGCTGCTCAGCCTGTCCCCCATGGGAGCTCTGCCTTGAGCGAGGGCAGGGGTGGAGAGGAGATGGAGAAGGAGGGTTAGAGAGGAGAGAGGGAGGGATGGAGAGGAGAGAGAGAAGAAGGGTTAGAGAGGAGAGAGGGAGGGATGGAGAGGAGAGAGGGAGGGATGGAGAGGAGAGAGGGAAGCAGGGTTAGAGAGGAGAGAGGGAGGGATGGAGAGGAGAGAGGGAGGGATGGAGAGGAGAGAGGGAGGGATGGAGTGGAGAGAGGGAGGGGTGGATGGAGAGGGGGAGGGATGGAGAGGAGAGAGGGAGGGATGGAGAGGAGAGGGGTAGGGATGGAGAGGAGAGTGGCAGAGGGATGGAGAGGAGAGAGGGATGGAGAGGAGAGGGGGAGGGATGGAGAGGAGAGGGGGAGGGATGGAGAGGAGGAGGGAGGTATGGAGAGGAGAGGGAGAGGGGGAGGGAGGGATAGAGAGGGGGAGGGATGGAGAGGAGAGAGGGAGGGAGGGATGGATGGAGAGGAGAGGGGGAGGGACGGAGAGGAGAGAGGGAGGGAGGGATGGAGAGGAGACGGGGAGGGAGGGATGGAGAGGAGAGGAGAGGGGGCAGAGGGATGGAGAGGAGAGGGGGCAGAGGGATGGAGAGGAGAGGGGGAGGGATGGAGAGGAGAGGGGAGGGTTGGAGAGGAGAGGGGAGGGATGGAGAGGAGAGGAGGGATGGAGAGGGGGAGGGATGGAGAGGAGAGGGGGAGGGATGGAGAGGAGAGGGGGAGGGATGGAGAGGAGAGAGGGAGGGATGGAGAGGAGAGGGGGAGGGAGGGAGGGATGGAGAAGAGAGGGGGAGGGAGGGAGGGATGGAGAGGAGAGGGGGCAGAGGGATGGTTGGTGGTTGAAGAGCACAGAGGTATGAAGATAATAACCCCAATGGGGAGATATGCAAAGCGCTTTACGAGTCTAAGTCAGTCTTGTGTGAAAGAGTCCTGCATGACACACACAGAAAATGCAGGTCATTATCTTCTGCTCCTTCCCCTCAGTCTCTCTGCTCTCTGTGGGTGCTTTCACATTCCCCATTTCCACTAATTTTTCTCTCTCTGAAATTTTGCTCATACTTTCTAGTGTAGACAAACCTGTCTCTCTGTCTCTCCGCCACTCTGTCCTTGGCTCTCCTTCCCGTTATCCGTCTTGAAGGAGACGAGCAGAGTGACACGGGGGAATCTGACTTCATCATCTTGCCTCATGAACAGAATAGCCTGGTCTTTCTTAATGAGGGCTCACCTTTATCAGTGCATGGTTGGGGGCGGGTTTTCAGGGTGTCTCATGCCTTGGTGTCAGACAGTTCAAGGGACTAAGTCATTCCAAGCAGTGACATGAATCCCTCACCATCACTGTGGAAAACATAACCACCCATCCCCAGAGCGTCTGGACCGAGAAGGGCGCACAGCATTTTTACCTTTTATTTAACCAGGCAAGTCAGTTAAGAACCCAAGCATTATAAGGAGACAGAGGATAGGGAGCACTCACAAATTAAGAGGAAATGCATGCTAAACAAGGCAACTAGGAGGAGAGATGGAGGACTGGAGGAGGAGGAGCCGAGTGGTTCTCCTCGCTGTCCAACCACCTCGAGAGGGCTCAGGTTTACGATGGGAGAGGAGAGAGGCAAAATAGAAAACTTCAAATGGCAGTTCGCTGAAGCAAAGACACCCTTCTCAATGGTGCAATGATGAAACGTTGTCTAAGGAAAAGATTGGCGAGTGATTTGTCATGATCCTCAGATCCCTCTTTATGGATAAAAACTGTCTTGCTCTCAGTAGTAAGAATAAGAAAATCATTATTGGATGAAGCGTTTTGAAGGCTTGATGATGGGGAGGACTTTGATGTGAGTGTAGTGATGTAGTGTTTCTCCCAGTGAATCCCATAAGCTGCTGTACTATCTCAAACGGCCAGACTGGGCCCTCTAATCACCACTAGGCAGGGACTGTGTTTTATCCAGAGAAGCCTCATGTGTTGCGGAACTGAAAAACAAAAACATAGTGAACAGCGAGGGGGAAGTGACACCTGAGGGGAGGGAGGGAGAGAAGGGAAGGGTTCTATGAATGAGAGAAAGAAAGAGGGAAAGAAAGACACGATCAACATTTTGAATGTTGATAATTCTCCCCAGAACAGGTTTGGAGTGAAGATGAGTGCTAAATATTTGTGTTAAAAACTGAACTGGCAGGAACGGCCGTCAGGGGGGTAGTCCCAGAAGAGTGTGTGTAGACACTCAATACCCACCCACAAAAGACAGGGGTGAGATGATGGGTTAAAATGGAGGCAGAGCAGTCTGAGCAGAGAGAGGAGCGAGAGAGAAGAACAGACACGGAAGGAGAGACACTAATGTGCTGAGGAGAACAGCCACTGAAGGAGAGACACTCTAATGTGCTGAGGAGAACAGACACTGAAGGACATACACTCTAATGTGCTGAGGAGAATAGACACTGAAGGAGAGACACTCTAATGTGCTGAGGAGAATAGACACTGAAGGAGAGACACTCTAATGTGCTGAGGAGAACAGACACTGAATGAGGAGACACTCTAATGTGCTGAGGAGAACAGACACAATGAGAGACACTCTAATGTGCTGAGGAGAACAGACACTGAATGAGAGACACTCTAATGTGCTGAGGAGAACAGACACTGAAGGAGAGACACTCTAATGTGCTGAGGAGAACAGACACTGAATGAGAGACACTCTAATGTGCTGAGGAGAACAGACACTGAATGAGAGACACTCTAATGTGCTGAGGAGAACAGACACTGAATGAGGAGACACTCTAATGTGCTGAGGAGAACAGACACGGAAGGAGAGACACTAATGTGCTGAGGAGAACAGACACTGAATGAGAGACACTCTAATGTGCTGAGGAGAACAGACACTGAAGGAGAGACACTCTAATGTGCTGAGGAGAACAGACACTGAAGGAGAGACACTCTAATGTGCTGAGGAGAACAGACACTGAATGAGAGACACTCTAATGTGCTGAGGAGAACAGACACTGAATGAGAGACACTCTAATGTGCTGAGGAGAACAGACACTGAATGAGAGACACTCTAATGTGCTGAGGAGAACAGCACTGAAGGACAGCCACTCTAATGTGCTGAGGAGAACAGACACTGAAGGACATACACTATAGTGTGCTGAGGAGAACAGACACTGAAGGACATACACTCTAGTGTGCTGAGGAGAACAGACACTGAAGGACATACACTCTAGTGTGCTGAGGAGAATAGACACTGAATGAGAGACACTCTAATGTGCTGAGGAGAACAGACACTGAATGAGAGACACTCTAATGTGCTGAGGAGAACAGACACTGAAGGACATACACTATAGTGTGCTGAGGAGAACAGACACTGAAGGACATACACTATAGTGTGCTGAGGAGAACAGACACTGAAGGACATACACTATAGTGTGCTGAGGAGAACAGACACTGAAGGACATACACTCTAGTGTGCTGAGGAGAACAGACACTGAAGGACATACACTCTAGTGTGCTGAGGAGAACAGGGAGAATGAGAAGATCATCACTCGTCATTTGAGAGTCAAAGCAATATGAGACCCAAGTCCGATTGAACGAAAACAAAGCAGGCAAGCAAAAAAAAGTGAAAATCAATAGGAAAAATGGAAGATGCATACAGAGAAAAGGATTGATGGGGTGTGGAGTAGAGGCACAATGGTGCGTGGCATAGAAAGTGGTTGAATTATTTTCTCCCATTCCAGCAGAAGTGGAGTAGTGCAGTGAGAGTGTGTGCGTGTGTGTGCATGTGTGTGTGTTTGTGTGTGTTGAGAGAGTGTCAGCACAGCGGCCTTGGTGGTGATAAGCCGTGTTGAGGCCCTGTACAATTAATTCATTGACATTACAACAGGATCAATGGTGAAGCTCTCAGGGTTTGAAAAAGTGCAGCTAATGAAAAGATTACTCTCTTAAGACCTCTCTCCCCTCCCTACCCCTCTCTCGCTCCCTATCTCCCCCTCTCTCTCCCCTCCCTCCCCCTCTCTCTCTCCCTGTCTCCCCCTCTCTCTCCCCTCCCTCCCCCTCTCTCTCTCCCTGTCTCCCCCTCTCTCTCCCCTCCCTCCCCCTCTCTCGCTCCCTATCTCCCCCTCTCTCTCCCCTCCCTACCCCTCTCTCGCTCCCTATCTCCCCCTCTCTCCCCTCCCTACCCCTCTCTCGCTCCCTATCTCCCCCCCTCTCTCCCCTCCCTACACCTCTCTCGCTCCCTATCTCCCCCTCTCTCTCCCCTCCCTACACCTCTCTCTCGCTCCCTATCTCCCCCTCTCTCTCCCCTCCCTACACCTCTCTCTCTCCCTGTCTCCCCCTCTCTCTCCCCTCCCTACCCCTCTCTCTCTCCCTGTCTCCTCTCTCTCTCTCTCTCTCCCCTCCCTACCCCCTCCTTCTACCTTCTCTCCCTCTCTCTCCCCTCCCTACCCCTCTCTCTCTCTCTGTCTCCCCCTCTCTCACCCCTCTCTCCCTACCCCTCTCTCACCCCTCTCTCTCTCCCTACCCCTCTCACCCCTCTCTCTCTCCCTGTCTCCCTCTCTCCCTACCCCCTCTCTCTCCCTGTCTCCCCCTCTCTCTCCCCTCCCTACCCCTCTCTCCCTTACTCCCCCTCTCTCTCCCCTCCCTACACCTCTCTCTCTCCCTGTCTCCCTGTCTCTCTCCCCTCCCTACCCCTATCTCTCTCCCTGTCTCCCCCTCTCTCTCCCCTGTCTCCCCCGCTCTCTCCCCTCCCTACCCCTCTCTCTCTCCCTGTCTCCCCCTCTCTCTCCCCTCCCTACCCCTCTCTCTCTCCCTGTCTCCCCCTCTCTCTCTCTCTCCCCTCCCTACCGCCTCCTTCTACCTTCTCTCCCTCTCTTTCCCCTCCCTACCCCTCTCTCTCTCCCCCCTACCCCTCTCTCTCTCCCTGTCTCTCCCTGTCTCCCCCTCTCTCACCCCTCTCTCCCTACCCCTCTCACCCCTCTCTCTCTCCCTGTCTCCCCCTCTCTCACCCCTCTCTCCCTACCCCCTCTCTCTCCCTGTCTCCCCCTCTCTCTCCCCTCCCTACCCCTCTCTCTCTCCCTGTCTCTCCCTCTCTCTCCCCTCCCTACCACTCTCTCCCTGTCTCCCCTCTCTCATCCCTCCCTACCCCTCTCTCTCCCTGTCTCCCCCTCTGTCCCCTCCTTACCCCTCTTTCTCTCCCTGTCTCCCCCTCTCTCTCCCCCTCCCTACCCCTCTCTCTCTCCCTGTCTCCCCCTCTCTCTCCCCTCCTTACCCCTCTTTCTCTCCCCCTCTCTCACCCCTCCCTACCCCCTCTCTCCCTTCCTTCTCTCCCTGTCTCCCCCTCTCTCTCCCCTCCCTCCCCCTCTCTCTCTCTCCCTTTCTCCCCCTCTCTCTCCCCCTCCCTACCCCTCTCTCTCTCCCCTCCCTACCCCCTCCTTCTACCCTCTCTCCCTCATGTCTTCTCTTCACTGTACTCTGTATCCCCCCATATTCACACAGACGTTTGCCTGCACACCAGCACAAATCTAGTTATGTATGTATATTATTTACCGTACAGACAGACTACTCACTATGATATTTGTTGCAGGTAACTGCATTAGTGTATGCAAACAACTATATTCATGTCTATGCATAAAACTATTTTATTTTTGCCAAGGGGATTTAGTGGAGAAGGCTCTCTCCAAGCTCAAATTAATTGGTATTGGTCACATACACGTGTTTAGCAGATGTTATTGTGGGTGTAGAGAAATGATTGTGTTTCTAGCTCCAACAGTACAGTAATATCTATCAATTAATAGCTAACAATGTCACAACATTACAGTATATTGACTATATATTACCTTAGTTATGTGCGCTCTGATTGTTGGGACGTGAGTGTACGTCTGTGCATATGTGTGTGTGTGTGTGTGTGTGTGTGTTTGGGGAGATAAGAGTGTCTGCTAAATGACAACCATGTGTGTGTGTTTTATGTATGTGTGCATGTTGTTCTGGTAGGTCTTATAGCTGCAGGGACACCTCCCTCTAGGTTCCATGTCAGCTCAGATCACTCCCCAACCAGTAATGGCTCTGCCCCTCTTATTCAACACACTCTCTTCTCCTAATGAGCAACAATTGACTGATGTTTACCCCTCAGATTTCTGCTCTCTCTTTTAGAGAGTTCTGTTGAATCTGTGTGTGTGTGTGGGTTGTGCAGTATACACTGTGTGTGGGTGTGGGTGTGTGTGCGTGTGTGTGTGCGCGCATACGATTGTGTATGCGCAGAGAACCAAACTCACCTGCACTGAATAATTGATCTGTAAAATCTAGGGCACATAAATGGTTTAAATGCAAGGCAGCTGCTGTAAGCATGCATCTATTAAAGCAGCAAGCAGCCAGGTTCTTTATTAAGGGAAGGGAATCATGTGTGGCAGGGATGACATGGGTAGGTAGGGATGACATGGGTAGGTAGGGATGACATGGCTAGGTAGGGATGACATGGCTAGGTAGGGATGACATGACATGGCTAGGTAGGGATGACATGGGTAGGTAGGGATGACATGGCTAGCTAGGGATGACATGGGTAGGCTGGGATGACATGGCTAGCTAGGGATGACATGGCTAGGTAGAGATGACATGGGTAGGCAGGGATGACATGGGTAGGTGAGGATGGCATGGGTAGGTAGGGATGACATGGGTAGGCAGGGATGACATGGGTAGGCAGGGATGACATGGGTAGGCAGGGATGACATGGGTAGGTAGGGATGACATGGATAGGTAGGGATGACATGGATAGGTAGGGATGACATGGGTAGGCAGGGATGACATGGGTAGGTAGGGATGACATGGGTAGGTAGGGATGACATGGCTAGCTAGGGATGACATGGGTAGGCTGGGATGACATGGCTAGGTAGGGATGACATGGCTAGGTAGAGATGACATGGGTAGGCAGGGATGACATGGGTAGGTGAGGATGGCATGGGTAGGTAGGGATGACATGGGTAGGCAGGGATGACATGGGTAGGCAGGGATGACATGGGTAGGCAGGGATGACATGGGTAGGTAGGGATGACATGGATAGGTAGGGATGACATGGATAGGTAGGGATGACATGGGTAGGCAGGGATGACATGGGTAGGTAGGGATGACATGGGTAGGTATGAATGACATGGGTAGGTGGGGATGAGAAGGGTAGGTAGGACTGAAGCGAGCTGGAAAATGATCTCCTTCAGCTCAAGGATGTGTGGCTTGAGTCCCTTGACCTGATTGGTGGTGAGAAACGCACACATCAAGTTCTAAATCATTAATCTAAAAAGCTTTTACTGACCGTTCATTCAGATAGAGGAGAGACCAGGATGTCCAGTATTAGTCAAGGATGTTCATTCAGATAGAGGAGAGACCAGGATGTCCAGTGTTAGTCAAGGACGTTCATTCAGATAGAGGAGAGACCAGGATGTCCAGTGTTAGTCAAGGACGTTCATTCAGATAGAGGAGAGACCAGAATGTCCAGTGTTAGTCAAGGACGTTCATTCAGATAGAGGAGAGACCAGGATGTCCAGTATTAGTCAAGGACGTTCATTCAGATAGAGGAGAGACCAGGATGTCCAGTGTTAGTCAAGGACGTTCATTCAGATAGAGGAGAGACCAGAATGTCCAGTGTTAGTCAAGGACGTTCATTCAGATAGAGGAGAGACCAGGATGTCCAGTATTAGTCAAGGACGTTCATTCAGATAGAGGAGAGACCAGGATGTCCAGTATTAGTCAAGGACGTTCATTCAGATAGAGGAGAGACCAGGATGTCCAGTGTTAGTCAAGGACGTTCATTCAGATAGAGGAGAGACCAGAATGTCCAGTGTTAGTCAAGGACGTTCATTCAGATAGAGGAGAGACCAAGATGTCCAGTATTAGTCAAGGATTGACTGTATTGTTGCATATTGTTACATATTACTACACTATTGGAGCTAGGAACACAAGCATTTCACTACACCTGCAATAACATCTGCTAAATATGTGCATTTCACCAATACAAAGTAATTTGATTGGGGATAATGTGTCTCCAAGTCTGTACTGTGTTGTGGTGTCAACAAACTGCATATCTGCTTTCACAGGGCACCTTCATAGGTTTAGAAAACGATCAGAAATAAACAGCACATCGCGGAAGCATCAAATATCAATGGAGAACTCTCCCAACTCTCTATGTGACTCTGGGAAACATATGATTTAGGTGTTGTGTGTAGGTGGAGGATGGTAGAACCTGTAGAAGTCACACCATGCTGTAGAGGGGGGGTTGGTTGGAAGTGATTGTGTAAAGGTTGCGTAATGGTTCACGGAACACTCGCTAACACAAATTGCTCTTTTTACCCCTCTGTAACCAAGTAACAACTCACTAACCAATCAGGGATCCAGGCTGGGCATTAATGTGTGTGGTATGTAACATATTCATGTTAGTGGAGACATTGTTTATTCATAGAGTAAATTGCTCACAGGCCAGTCACATTATGCTTTGTATTCAAGCTGACTGGTCTATGGGCCGGAAACAAGCTTAAAGCTACAGTGGGGAATGGTCAACAACCCTGTTTCCACATATTAGAACCAGAGCCCAGTCTATTTCCTGGTCAGGTCACATGGTCAGAAAACAACTCCCAAGCCCTAGTTATAA
This sequence comes from Oncorhynchus masou masou, assembly GCF_036934945.1. NCBI lineage: Eukaryota > Metazoa > Chordata > Actinopteri > Salmoniformes > Salmonidae > Oncorhynchus > Oncorhynchus masou. Next base: position 69,153,290 of record NC_088224.1, on the reverse strand, counting down.
GTGCAGAGTCCTGTATCCATATCTGTCTGGGTCTGAAACCAGTCTGTGCTGCTGTTATTCAAGGGGTGGGCTGAATGACAGTGCAGACATGAGGAGCAATGAAATGGACTAGAGCAGTGTCTCCCAAACTCAGTCCTGGGGCACCCTGGGGGCACATTTTGGTTTTTCCCCAGCACTACAAAGCTGATTAAAATAATGAACTCATCATCAAGCTTTGATTATTTGAATCAGCTGTGTAGTGCTAGGGCAAAAGCCAAAATGTGCCCCCCCAGAACCGAGTTTGGGAAACGCTGAACTAGAGGAATGGAAAAGCCACCAGCAGGAGACCGTCTCCCTGGCCTGTTCCACCACCAGAGAAAAATAATGAATAAAACATATTGGAACCTCCAATCTTGGCAATTTGTCTGGTGACCTATTTCTATATTCATTATAGTCATTTAGCAGACACTCTTATCCAGAGCAACTTACAGTAGTGGGTCTACACGTTTTCATATTAGTTGGTACTGGTCCTCCCTGGCGTTGCAAATGCCCAACCATGTGACTCTCTACAGAGACCAAGCTACTGCTATGCCATCAACCCACTCCCAACACTGAAACACAATTATCAGTGTTCACAGTGCTCACTAGTGGAGGGACGCAATATGGGAATTAAATTACACATTCCCTTTATCACTTTGTAGGAAATGCATGAACTACTTACAGTAGCAGTCAAAGGTTTGGACACACCTACTCATTCTAACATTTTGTCTTTTTTTAACATATTTTCAACCTTGTAGAATAATAGTGAAGACATCAAAATTATGAAATAACACATGGAATCATGTAGTAACCCCCCAAAAAGTGTTAATCAAATCAAAATATATTTTAGATTCTTCAAAGTAGCCCCCTTTGCCTTGATGACAGCTTTGCACACTCTTGGAATTCTCTCAACCAGCTTCATGAGGTAGTCACCTGGAATGCATTTCAATTAACAGGTGTGCCTTGTTAAAAATTCATTTGTGGAATTTCTTTCCATCTTAATGCGTTTGAGCCAATCAGTTGTAACAAGGTAGGGGTGGAATACAGAAGATAGCCCTATTTGGTAAAAGACCAAATACATATTATGGCAAGAACAGCTCAAATAAGCAAAGTGAAACGACAGTCAATCATTACTTTAAGACATGGAGGTCAGTCAATCTGAAAAATTTCAATAACTTTGACCGTTTTGTCAAGTGCAGTCGCAAAAATCATCAAGCGCTATGATGAAACTGGCTCTCATGAGGACCGTCACAGGAAAGGAAGACCCAGAGTTACGTCTGCTGCAGAGGATAAGTTTCTTAGAGTTAACTGCACCTCAGTTTGCAGCCCAAATAAATGCTTCACAGAGTTCAAGTAACAGACACGTGTCAACATCAACTGTTCAGAGGAGACTGCGTGAATCAGGCCTTCATGGTCGAATTACTGCAAAGAAACCACTACTCAAGGACACCAATAAGAAGAAGAGACTTGCTTGGGCCAAGAAACACGAGTAACGGACATTAGACTGGTGGAAATCTTTCATTTGGTCTGAGGAGTCAAAATTTTAGATTTTTGATCCCAACCGCTGTGTCTTTGTGAGACACAGAGTTACTGAACGGATGATCTCCGCATGTGTGGTTCCCACCGTGAACCATGGAGGAACAAGTGTGATGGTACTTCACTGGTGACACTGTGATTTATTTAGAATTCAAGGCAGACTTAACCAGCATGGCTACCACAGCTTTCAGCAGTGATACGCCATCCCATCTGGTTTACGCTTAGTGGGACTGTCATTTGTTTTTCAACGGGACAATGACCCAACACACCTCCAGAATATGTAAGGGCTATTTGACCAAGAAGGAGAGTGATTGAGTGCTGCATCAGATGACCTGGCCTCCACAATCACCTGACCTCAACCCAATTGATATGGTTTGGGGTGAGAGTGACGTAAAAGCATCCAACAAGTGCACAGCATATGTGGGAACTCCTTCAAGACTGTTGGAAAAACATTCCTCATGAAGCTGATTGAGAGAATGCCAAGAGTGTGCAAAGCTGTCATCAAGGGTGGCTACTTTGTGTAATGAACACGAGGGGAGACAGAGAGCTGGTTTCAAGCGCAGCAGGTGTTTATTTGTAAAGGACCACAGGAGGAGGCAGGCAGCTGGGTCCAGGGGCAGGCAGAAGGTCATACACAGGAGGAGGCAGGTAGCTGGGTCCAGGGGCAGGCAGAAGGTCATACACAGGAGGAGGCAGGTAGCTGTGTCCAGGGGCAGGCAGAAGGTCATACACAGGAGGGGGCAGGCAGCTGGGTCCAGGGGCAGGCAGAAGGTCATACACAGGAGGAGGCAGGTAGCTGGGTCCAGGGGCAGGCAGAAGGTCATACACAGGAGGAGGCAGGTAGCTGTGTCCAGGGGCAGGCAGAAGGTCATACACAGGAGGAGGCAGGTAGCTGTGTCCAGGGGCAGGCAGAAGGTCATACACAGGAGGGGGCAGGCAGCTGGGTCCAGGGGCAGGCAGAAGGTCATACACAGGAGGAGGCAGGTAGCTGGGTCCAGGGGCAGGCAGAAGGTCATACACAGGAGGAGGCAGGTAGCTGTGTCCAGGGGCAGGCAGAAGGTCATACACAGGAGGGGGCAGGTAGCTGTGTCCAGGGGCAGGCAGAAGGTCATACACAGGAGGAGGCAGGTAGCTGTGTCCAGGGGCAGGCAGAAGGTCATACACAGGAGGAGGCAGGGAGCTGGGTCCAGGGGCAGGCAGAAGGTCATACACAGGAGGAGGCAGGTAGCTGGGTCCAGGGGCAGGCAGAAGGTCATACACAGGAGGAGGCAGGTAGCTGTGTCCAGGGGCAGGCAGAAGGTCATACACAGGAGGGGGCAGGTAGCTGTGTCCAGGGGCAGGCAGAAGGTCATACACAGGAGGAGGCAGGGAGCTGTGTCCAGGGGCAGGCAGAAGGTCATACACAGGAGGAGGCAGGTAGCTGTGTCCAGGGGCAGGCAGAAGGTCATACACAGGAGGAGGCAGGGAGCTGGGTCCAGGGGCAGGCAGAAGGTCATACACAGGAGGAGGCAGGGAGCTGGGTCCAGGGGCAGGCAGAAGGTCATACACAGGGGTCCAAAAGGGCAACAGTACAGGCAGGTAAAAGGCTAGTAACGTCACCCAGGAGATCAGGCAATAGGTAGATAACAGGAAATCCGACAGACTAAAGTACAGGCAGGGAAAAGGCTAGTAACGTCACCCAGGAGATCAGGCAATAGGTAGATAACAGGAAATCCGACAGACTAAGTACAGGCAGGGAAAAGGCAAAAGGCGTTGTTAGTGAGGCAGGCAAAAACCATACACGGGAGGAGTAACTCACGGGAAAACCAGAGCTCTGAAAGACGTGTGTCACAAAACAAACATTACCTCACAGTGATGGGTACAAAGAACTGAACTGAATAGTGTGTGATAATGACATACAGGTGTGTGAACAGGTGATCAGAATTCAGGTGATTGGGATCTGGAGAGTGATATGCGTTCAGGGGATCTATGTGTTTGAGAGTGTGAGTTGGAAGCAGACGTTATCCTTTGAAGAATCTAAAATATAATATATATTTTGATTTGTTTAACACTTTTTTGGTTACTACATGATTCCACATGTGTTATTTCATAGTTTTGATGTCTTCACTATTATTCTACAATGTAGAACATAGTGTCAAACGTTTGACTGGTACTGTATATCTACACGGTAGATGATTTATATGGGTTGGGCCAAGCCATTAGTTTAGATTGGGCGGTTGCAGTGCGATACCGCCACAGGGAACGCAATTTGTTTAAATCATTTAGCTTCATACTGTCATGATAAATGAATGTAGTTGGAAGCTTATAGCCTTGCTTCATCCTTAGAGCATTGGGCAAGTTGAGATTTGCAACTGCCCTCTCACACACTACATTACCCAGTAGGCAGTGTGAAGCCAGGTGTGGAGCTAAAACCTATACCTCGGACAATGGGGCTGTGAATATAATATGAAAATAGAATTAGCATCTACAAGACATCCATTCTTGTGTTAATTCAATTTCAGGTATGAACAGCTGTGGTTGGCTCAGAATGCTCGCCTGTTTCTGCCTCACTGCACCTTTAAATTCCGTCTTAATAACGGCCTTTGCCTTATTCACCGTCCGTCTCACCCAAATCATCCCCTTCATTCCCTACATGCTCCATATGGCGACTGGCTTGTTTATGTTTTTAGAGCCTATGCTTCCTCAACTTGAAAAATGCCGCCATCAATTTTGTCGTCATCTCTCCCTTCTCTCACTCCCTGATGTTTTCTCTCTCTCTCTTTGTTTGTGCATCGAGACGCAGAGCTCTCATTGTGATCTTCATCAGGCCAGTCGCCGGTACCTCCAGTTCAGCTAAGGAGCCCTCTCTCTGTCGTGGCTGTCTACAATACATCCCTCAATCATCCTTCCCTCCCTGCCTCTCTCACTCTCTCCATCTCCCATTCCCTTTCTCTTTTTCTGTCCATTCCTCTCTGACGCTCCTTGCTCCAGATAGTGACTCTAAAAGGACATTTTATTGGCACAGCAGCCTCATAGTTTCACCAATGTGCTCCAGTATCAAACAGTTGTCATATAAAAAGCACTTAACAGACACAAACATCAATAATGAACCATTCATGCTCATCCGTGTAGCGCTGACGGTTCTTGGCAGAGAGCAGTGTGCCTGTCTGTCCTCCGGGCTGTCTGTCCTCCGGCCTGTTTGTCCTCCGGGCTGTCTGTCCTCCGGGCTGTCTGTCCTCCGGGCCTGTCTGTCCTCCGGCCTGTTTGTCCTCCGGGCTGTCTGTCCTCCGGGCTGTCTGTCCTCCGGGCCTGTCTGTCCTCCGGGCCTCTCTGTTCTCCGGGCTGTCTGTCCTCCGGGCCTGTCTGTCCTCCGGCCTGTCTGTTCTCCGGGCTGTCTGTCCTCCGGGCCTGTCTGTCCCCCGGGCCTGTCTGTCCTCCGGCCTGTCTGTCCTCCGGGTTGGACCTCCAAAACTTCTTCTCTCCTCAATGCCATGGGGGACATCCCAAATGGTACCCTTTTCACTACATAGCGGACTACTTTTGAGCAGAGCCCTATGGGTGCACTACATAAGGAATAGGGTGCAATTTGGGATACATTCATGATAGTACTGTGGCTCTCCCTCGATAGGTGCATGATGAGAGGAGAGATGAGTGGGAGCGAGGCCAGTTCTCTGTAGTAGCGCCAGCCACGGTGGACAGTAATTGAAAACTCTGGGCATCCTTATGGGATCCTGTGCGTTCTGATCACTGGGACCTAATTGACGCCAGTGTGCTTGCATGTGATGAGAACACTGATCGTGGCCCATACACTGGACGACATCATACCACGCCAATCAATCAGTTCCTTTACCATGCACTCTCAATCTGATCCTTAAGACATGAGAGAGGGAGGACACTAAGAGGTGCTCTTCAGTGAATGTTAATTCACTGAAGCCTCCCATTCCTTCTTATCCACTATCTAGTACAATCACTTTAACATCATGAATGTGCTGACTTCCAAGTATTGCATTTATCTATCCTCAAGCTTAAGATGCTGGGTGAAAATAACAGCAATTATTGAAACGACCACTAGGACAAAAAAATTCACCTACACAATGTCTTATCAAAGCAGAACATCACGGAGCTCCACAGGGTGCTAATTATATACAGAGCCTTTCTTTCCCTCCATGTTTTTCAGCTGACACTCTACAGCTAAGAATGAGCCTGTTCAATCAATAGCTTAGTGTATTGCTTTGCCATTATTAGTGGTCCAACACGCTGTGAATCTATGACCATGACTGTAAACACCTTTAGGGAGGAAATCAGGCTAAGGCGTTATTTATGGTCAGGCAATAGAAGGGGACGCTTATCAAGGGTCCTTGGAGAGAAACAGGAAATTGAGTTTGTCCTGTGTAATGGTGGGTAGAGAGACAGGCATACCGATCCCTTCCTATTAGCAGAGATTTGTTATTCATGAGGGCAAATTTAGTGTGAACTATGTTTCATTGATATTCTACATAGTCACTTCTCACTGTCTAGGGACCAGAACCATTTTATTTTCTTCATTTATTTATCTATTTCCCCTTCGTTGACTGCTAGGAATAAAGGGACCGGGTTACCGCTGGGTCACAGGGTCAACCGTCAGGACCAATAGCGGGCTGTTAAATCATTCTCCCCTGTAACGAGCTATTAACAGCATCTGTCATCAGCAACCAGGGAGAGAGACGGACCTGGGTGGGTTGGTAGGGAGGGCAGGGTAGGAAGAGACACCGGTCCTAGTAGGGTGGGGAGATAGAGAGAGAGAGAGACAAGCTCTAGGATGGTGGGGAGAGAGACGGGCCCTGGGAGGGTGGGGAGAGAGACGGGCCCTGGGAGGGTGGGGAGAGAGACGGGCCCTGGGAGGGTGGGGAGAGAGACGGGCCCTGGGAGGGTGGGGAGAGAGACAGGCCCTGGGAGGGTGGGGAGAGAGACGGGCCCTGGGAGGGTGGGGAGAGAGATGGGCCCTGGGAGGGTGGGGGAGAGAGACGGGCCCTGGGAGGGTGGGGAGAGAGACGGGCCCTGGGAGGGTGGGGAGAGAGACGGGCCCTGGGAGGGTGGGGAGAGAGATGGGCCCTGGGAGGGTGGGGAGAGAGACAGGCCCTGGGAGGGTGGGGAGAGAGACGGGCCCTGGGAGGGTGGGGAGAGAGACGGGCCCTGGGAGAGTGGGGAGAGAGACGGGCCCTGGGAGGGTGGGGAGAGAGATGGGCCCTGGGAGGGTGGGGAGAGAGACGGGCCCTGGGAGGGTGGGGAGAGAGACGGGCCCTGGGAGGGTGGGGAGGATAGGTGAGGGTTGGTGGGGGGTAGAGGGAGGGAGTGACGAGAGTCGTCACCAGAAATAGCTGTGGTGCTACATTTCCAGAAACACATTATCTCTCTTTCAGAACCTCTTTTATTCCGTTGCGTTCCAATAGGCTTTATTGGCATATCTACACTTGTGTGTCCACAGTTATTTATATAATACAACTTAGGCTGAATGGCTCATTGTGTGAGCAAACAATGCCATTATCATAATGACACACGTTCATTTCCTGCATTTTTATTTGATGACGGCTGTACTGCACCGTCTTATTTAGCTCTTCTCTGTTTAAATCAATCTGTCTGTCAATAGCTCTCCTAACAAACATCTGTCAACTCTGACTATATCCACATGATCTGTCTAAGTCATTCCTAGAAAACCTTTTCTGTCTGCCTGTTGTGTGTGACTTCATGCATGTGCGTGTGTATACGTGTGTCTGCCTGTTGTGTGTGACTTCATGCATGTGCGTGTGTATACGTGTGTCTGCCTGTTGTGCGTGACTTCATGCATGTGCGTGTGTATACGTGTGTCTGCCTGTTGTGTGTGACTTCATGCATGTGCGTGTGTATACGTGTGTCTGCCTGTTGTGTGTGACTTCATGCATGTGCGTGTGTATACGTGTGTCTGCCTGTTGTGTGTGACTTCATGCATGTGCGTGTGTATACGTGTGTCTGCCTGTTGTGCGTGACTTCATGCATGTGCGTGTGTATACGTGTGTCTGCCTGTTGTGTGTGACTTCATGCATGTGCGTGTGTATACGTGTGTCTGCCTGTTGTGCGTGACTTCATGCATGTGCGTGTGTATACGTGTGTCTGCCTGTTGTGCGTGACTTCATGCATGTGCGTGTGTATACGTGTGTCTGCCTGTTGTGTGTGACTTCATGCATGTGCATGTGTATACGTGTGTCTGCCTGTTGTGCGTGACTTCATGCATGTGCGTGTGTATACGTGTGTCTGCCTGTTGTGTGTGACTTCATGCATGTGCGTGTGTATACGTGTGTCTGCCTGTTGTGCGTGACTTCATGCATGTGCGTGTGTATACGTGTGTCTGCCTGTTGTGTGTGACTTCATGCATGTGCGTGTGTATACGTGTGTCTGCCTGTTGTGTGTGACTTCATGCATGTGCGTGTGTATACGTGTGTCTGCCTGTTGTGCGTGACTTCATGCATGTGCGTGTGTATACGTGTGTCTGCCTGTTGTGTGTGTGTATACGTGTGCCTGCATGTTGTGTATCCACAATGGCTCAGGGGGTGATAAGATTGGTTAAGTGGCAGGTGCGAAGCGCCAGGTCTCTAGTGGCAATAGTCTAGCTGGTGCCAGCTGCGGAAGAGACAGCCGTTGCGCCATGCCACTGTGCCACAGCATGCCGCCATGCCCTGAGTGGAGCTGAAAGTAGATCGAGGGTGGAGCTCACACATTCCCTCCCTTCTCTCACACCAGAGACAGAGACACAGACAAGCTTAGTGGTTATTTTAAGCAGCTCCATGGCATCTACATCAACAGCTCCCGTGTCTCTCTGCTACAGGAGAGGAGGGATGCTAAACAGGAACAGATCCTGGTCCAAGGGGAGGTTGTGAAAGGAGAGGACAGGAGATATAATGTTAAGACACTCTACTGCACTGTTCCTTTCTCTCTATCTGAGGCGCTGATAAAGAATTGATAAGATGGTAGAAGCAGTCATTTAAGGGAACATATTCATCTGAGTAAAGAATCAATTACTGGCTTCTGACATGCTGGGGAAGACAGAGGAGATACGGGAGGGGGAATCTTTATGTAGGGAACTTGATTAGCATCTGGGCCACTGATTCAAATTGTTTCCCTATCTAAGTAGGATCTCCCCCTCTCTCTCCCGTCCCCCTCTGCTTTCTCTCGCTCCAGTGTCATGGCTGATGCTGATACTTAGTTCTATGACATGCGTGAAGCAAAATGGAAATAAAGATAGCACAAGGCCTGGGAAAGTATAATATAATCACAGGCCTTATTGTGACAGCAGCTCTGAGAGGTGAAAGGAAGAGGCATTGAATGGATAATGAAATAGATAAGGAAACCATTCTACCTCAGCCATTCAATGATTCATAGCTTGAACATGGTTTTTCTTAAATAAATGGCATCCAAAAAGCAGTATAGTCCACACAAAGTGGAGCAGGGTGAAACTGTGACATAAACAGTGCTGTTTGTGTTAGGAGATCAAATGCCAATAATGTATATGTACATGAAAATGCATCAGTATACATTATAATGGAAAAAGGCCAAAGTACAGTATACATTGGTAAATAGAAAAGATGTCAAAATTATTAATGTAAAGCTGTTTTTTAAATAGGCTGCATTGTGATACATTGAAATATTCCTCAAACAGGGCGATGCATTTACTCTCTCTGAGTCTGTGTATTTGTTTGATATATCCTTATTTATTTCCCAGGAGCAATGCAGCATGTCTCCTCTCACTCAGTCAAAGAGCAAGTGTCAGGCTCAATGCATCTCCATGTAAATATTATAGTGAAAAAGGAAATTGGGGAGAGAGAAATAGACTTTCAGAAAAGAGGGACATGTAAAGTGGAAGTCAAAGACCACGATTTGATTGGGAAGTTTCCTCTCACAACAATGTAAGTCGTTGTTTCTGTACTTGTGACTGAAATATCAAGTTCCATTTTGTAATCATCTTGTTTTCCTCCTAGACATTTCTCTTGGCTTTGTGAAAGGTACAAGTATAGTGCTTTACTGGTAGGCCAACAGTATGAGTGAGGGGATTCGTGCCCCAATGCAGTGAACCATCAAATGTGTCCTGACTCTGATGCCACTCTGCTGCAAGGGCAGAGAGGGCAATGGCTGTGCCGTGTCCTCTGGCCAAAATGCATAGTCCTTTCCCCTCCGGCACTATGGCACCAAATGCACCTGTACACAACACATGACTATCAAGGACTCCTCCAAATCTGTGACCCCCTTTCTTACAATACACTGTGTGTTCCACAAAGGACGACAGTGACGAGCAGTGTACTCTGATACTGTTAAACCGTTTTACACACAGTTCTTTAGCCTATTTATTGTTCCCCAATGTTCAACCTTGAGAGGACCTGTATTCGGGAGCATGTCTGCATGGTGGATTGAGAAGATGCACATTTAGTCAGTTGACAAACAGGATTACAGGGCCCGCTCTGGGGAGCGGAGAGGTTTCTGCCCCTGCTCAAGTAGGATGATGCACGGCACACCGCTCCTCTCTTCTACTCCAGACACACTAACAATTACCGCTGAAGGTCAGTGAAGTCAGAAGCTGAATGTCACAGTTTAGACACAGTTTGGGGAGGAGGAGGAATATTCAGATAAATATGCTTGTCTATGCTGTCTCCTGTCCTGACAAATAGTAATTCCCTGCTTCTGAATTCCAGTGTAGCAGCCCTGGGATTAGGTAGCAGCGAGTTAAAAGGCAACAGAAACGTATCGATTAGAGGGAGTGAATCAGAGTGCCATGGTGCCTTGAATAATAAATTGAAGGGGACACAGCCACCGCTTGTCAAATGGGGATTGTCATTACGAGGGGAAAGACTCCTGCCTTTCTCCCGTTGGTTGATTCCCCCTGTAGATAAGCTGATGGATAAGTCACACCATGAGGCTACGGAAGCGTGTCACCAAACATCAGCAAGTCTGACTGTCTCTGAGAAACTTAACAGAAGTTTAAGTGAGCATTCCGCAGCCCATTTATCCCCCCCACCCCACCTTTTGACAGGTATTTTCTAATCCTTGCAGTAAAGGACTGGTTAATGAGAGGGTATTTATAGCACCAACACTCTCTCTCTCTCTCTCTGATTATGGTTGTGAGTATAGTAGAGTTGTAGTAAGCTGATGGACAGAGATGAACTGCTTCATCATAACACTATCTCACAGAGATGATTGGGAGACTGAGAACAGTGAAATGTAGTGTGTGCCGGAGGCAGTACATGAACAAAAAGGACCCATACTGTAATATAGGTCCAATCAGACTTCTTGAGATACTAGATCCAGCGACCGACTGAAACTCATGTTATTGTTTGTGCTGATCTTGAACAGACTCTAAGAGCAACACAGGCCTCAGTCTGTTACCAACTTAGACACCAGATGATTTGGAGTTGTGGATACCAAGCCAAGAGCGTAATGTCCACACTTGTATTGAGTGGCTCAATAGAAGCAGAACTCCTCAAAGGCCCAATGCCACTCCGTGAAGCCTGAAAATCTATGATAGCAACAGGTCACATGAGTCACCTATCAGGCCAGAATCCATTTTTCTCTCTTATATAGATATATCTGACAGTCTCTCTCTGGTCTGGCCTCCCTACATCATCCCTCATACTGTTTACTCCTGACATGGCTTTCTCCATATCTCCTTTATCATCCTACCCCCTTGCCCATCCCTTCTTCCTAGTCAATATCTCACTCTTTTATCACTTTGATTCCACTTACAGTATTTCTCCTCTCCCCCCAACTCATCTTTCTCCACTTCCTCGAAAATAATATTCCAAAAATCATTCTTCTTTCCTTTCATGTCCCGAAATAGACATCAAAGTCAGACGGCAGATTTTCAATTCAGAATCAAATCCCCAGTCTAAATGTAGCTACCTCCTCTAATTCATTTCTTTCTCTCTGTCCTCTCTCCAGGCTGCGGGCTGGAGTTCCTGCTGGTTCTCTGTGGTCTGGAGCTTTCCTGGTCCTGCCCACACCACTGTATTTGCTACACCGCACCCAGTACTGTCAGCTGCCAGGCACACAACTTTCTGTCCGTCCCCGAAGGCATTCCCCCGCACAGCGAGCGCATCTTCCTGCAGAACAACAAGATCCACCGGCTGCTGCAGGGCCATTTCAGCCCCACCACGGTCACACTGTGGATCTACTCCAACAACATCACCTACATCGAGCCCTCCACCTTCCACGGCTTCGCCCAGCTGGAGGAGCTGGACCTGGGGGACAACCGTCACCTGCGTTCCCTGGCTGCAGACACCTTCCATGGGCTGGGCCGGCTCCATGCGCTGCACCTGTACCGCTGTGGGCTCAGTGCGCTGCCCAGTAACATCTTCCAGGGGCTACGCAACCTTCAGTATCTCTACCTACAGGTACGTTGGCCACTGGGACTCTATGACACTTTTAGTCAAACAAAACAATGCTGCATTTTACATTTGAAAATACAATATAGAGTTCCAGTCAAAAGTTTGGACACACCTACTGATTCCAGGGTTTTTCTTTATTTTTTTATATTTTCTACATTGTAGAATAATAGTGAAGACATCACAACTATGAAATAACACATGGAATCATGTTGTAACCAAAAAAGTGTTAAACAGATTCTTCAAAGTAGCCACCCTTTGCCTGGATGACAGCTTTGCACACTCTTGGCATTCTCTCAACCAGCTTCATGAGGTAGTCACCTGGAATGCATTTCAATTAACAGGTGTGCCTTGTTAAAAGTTAATTTGTGGAATTTCTTTCCTTCTTAATGCATTTGTGCCAATCAGTTGTGTTGTGACAAGGCAGGGGTGGTATACAGAAGTTAGCCTGATTTGGTAAAATACCAAGTCCATATGATGGCTAAACAGCTCAAATAAGCAAAGAGAAACAACAGTCCATCATTACATTAAGACATGAAGGTCAGTCAATCCTGAAAATTTCCAGAACTTTGTGCGCAAAAAAATTCAAGAACAAGTGCGCAAAAAACAGCAATATGATGAAACTGGCTCTCATGAGGACCCCCTCAGGAAAGGAAGACCCAGAGTTACCTCTGCTGCAGAGGATAAGTTCATTAGAGTTAACTGCCTCAGAAGTTGCAGCCCAAATTAATTCAAGTAACAGACACATCTCAACATCAACTGTTCAGAGGAGACTGCGTGAGTCAGGCCTTCATGGTCGAATTGCTGCAAAGAAACCACTACTAAAGGACACCAATAAGAAGAAGAGACTTGCTTTGGCCAATAAACACGAGCAATGGACATTAGACCGGTGGAAATCTGTTCTTTGGTCGGATGAGTCCAAATTTGAGATTTTTGGTTCCAACCGCCGTGCCGTTGTGAGACGCAGAGTAGGTGAACGGATGATCTCCGCATGTGTGGTTCCCACCATGAAGCATGGAGGAGGAGGTGTGATGTGTGGGGGTGCTTTGATGGTGACACTGTCTGATTTATTTAGAATTCAAGGCACACTTAACCAGCATGGCTACCACAGCTTTCTGCAGCAATACACCATCCCATCTGGTTTGCACTTAGTGGGACTATGATTTGTTTTCCAACAGGACAATGACACAAAACACACCTCCAGGCTGTGTAAGGGCTATTTGACCAAAGAGAGTGATTGAGTGCTGCATCAGATAACCTGGCCTCCACAATCACCCGACCTGAACCCAATTGAGATGGGATGAGTTGGACTGCAGAGTGAAGGAAAAACCAGTCAACAAGTGCTCAGCATATGTGGGAACTCCTTCAAGACTGTTGGAATGGATTCCAGATGAAGCTGTTTGAGAGAATGCCAAGAGTGTGCAAAGCTGTCATCAACGCAAAGGGGGTATATTTTGATTTGTTTAACACTTTTTTGTTTTTGGTTACTACATGATTCCACATGTGTTATTTCATAGTTTTGATGTCTTCACTATTGTTCTACAATGTAGAAAATAGTCAAAATAAAGAAAAGCCCTTGAATGAGTAGGTGAGTCCAAACTTTTGACTGGTACTGTATATACCCAGGGCTGTTAAGCTTTAGTTTCTCTGTCCTACTTTATAGTAGCCACATACCTTATAACCAAACAACATGTTGGTAGGTACAGTGCTACAGAGTACCGTAGGTGTATCACCTCTCCATTTTGCTGTGTTTGGCTGTTCTCAGGATAATCACCTGGAGTTCCTGCAGGATGACGTCTTTGTGGACCTCCACAACCTGAGCCACCTGTTCCTGCATGGGAACCGTCTGTGGTCGCTGCACCAGAACACCTTCCGGGGGCTGGGGGCCCTGGACCGCCTGCTGCTGCACCACAACCAGCTGCAGTGGGTGGACCGCCTGGCCTTCCACGACCTGCGTCGCCTCACCACCCTCTACCTGTTCAACAACTCACTGACCGAGCTGTCTGGAGACTGCCTGGCACTGCTGCCTGCCCTGGAGTACCTGCGCCTCAACGACAACCCCTGGGAGTGTGACTGCAAGGCCATGTCGCTGTGGGACTGGCTCAAACGCTTCAGAGGTTCTACTTCGTCCGTAGGCTGTCAGGCCCCGGCCGAGCTGGCTGGGAAGGACCTCAAGCAGCTCCGCAAGGAGGACTTCCCCAACTGCTCTGGCTCTGAGTCCCTGCACCAGAGCAAGACCTGGGCCGGGACTGATAAGGTGTCTCTGAAGAAGGAGCCACACCCGGTGCCACCGCCTCACTCCCACCCCCACCATCCTCACCACAACGAGTCACCACACTATCCCTCGCCACCCTCGCCTCTGCCCCATCCACCCCCGTCCATAAGCGGGGAGGGCACAGCATCAGAGGGACAACCTGGGGTGGCGCCCCCTCAGAGGCCAGGCCGCGCTCGAAACTGCACCCGCCAGCGCGTCAGGGGAGGGAAGGGGAAGGGGCAGAACGAGGTGCATACCTTAAAGGAGATAGCCGATAAGGAGTATTCCTCGCCCGATTTTGAAGGGGGCAAA